>NC_056745.1:493433705-493636205 GCF_019279795.1 Protopterus annectens
GTGGGAGGTAATTCAGTTCTCCTTAGGTTGAAAAATTATAACAAGTACTCAGTTATTGTTATAGTTAAACTACATTTATTGGCAGATGAGCACTGCTTAAAAGACTGAGTAACAGCGGTTTTATCAGGACTTTTTATTCCATTATTGGTAGCTGGGCACAAGATAATTCCTTCCTATTACATCATAGGGTTTGTAGTGGGGGAAGGGATAAGTTTATTGAAAAACACCCACAATGTCATGATGAGCCCGACCTGTGTGCTTGGGGGTGGGTTACATAACAATAATGTCAAGCTTTTGTATAAGTTCAACAAAATATCACTATAAAAATCATTTAAACTATATTTAAAAAAAACATCTATTTACAAAACTCATTCATAATTGTTTTTATCCTTGTTTGTCAAAAAAGAAAGTCATACTTTTAGTGGTTAAAAATCTTTGTTAACCAATTCTGCAGTAAAACTTCTTCACCATCGTGCAAGACAGAATGTTAACTATTCGCCACCGTCGTTTTAACCTTTAACAGTGACATACCTCAAAGCTATAGTTACATCAATACACACAATGAAATTACACTCGTATATTATTAACAGGGAAATTCAGTAAACCCTTTATCAAACATAACAGACTGATGATTTATATACTTACAATTTTTTTTAAGACAGCTTTATTCCTTTACTTACATTTACTGATAACATTTTTATAAGTCCTATTTGTTTGTCCATTTCATCATACAACAAATGGTATGCAGACACAATCTGTCATCTAATCTACACTGTTAAATGCAAATGTTTTTCCTTAAGCCCATCATATAAATATATAAATTAACAGCATCTTCTCTTTTCATCAGAATCATCTGAAGTAATGGGGATGTGGCAAAGATGGTGACCAACTAGCAGCATAAGATTTTTGCTCTGCTTCTCTTCAGTTATTCTGACAGGAATATTTTGTTGCAGTTTGGAGAAAAATCTTCCAAGTCATATTTTAAATATAAGAAACTAGTTATCTGCTATTATTTTGAAGAAAAATCAAGTCTTTGTGATCTTTCTGTGTAATAATCCTGTCAGAAGTGCAACTGACAGATCTAGTCATGAGTCACTCTAAAGCTTCCTCTACGGAAAGTTTAATGAAAAAGGAACTACAATGCATTTTTTCAAGCATCCAGGATCTTTCACTCAAAATGGACAAGTTAAAAAGTGAAATGGATAATATAAAAGAAGAAGAAACAACTTGATTTATTAAATGATGTTATTAGAAAGCAATCGGCTCAGATTTCAACTATTGAGGAAGCAGTAAATGACCTTGAAGGGGTTGGGAGGTTGGCCTAATGGTTAAGGTGTCTGCCTTACAAACACAAGGTGCAGGGTTTGAGTCTCACAAGGGATAATTGGCTAGGCTTAAAAATGACCCAGAAGGACAGTTAGCCTAGTACTAACCTATGAATGTAGATAAACTGAGAATAAAAATCATGTTGAATTTCTTCTAAAATAAAATACTTTATTGTTGGAGAAGGTTGATGGCTTGGAAAGTAGGCCTAGGACAACATTAGAATGTATGGTGTTCCTGAAAAAGAAGAAGGTGATAACATGTTACAGTTTCTGAACAATAGGTGACCAAGTATTTTAAGTCTAACCAAAGAAAATGGAAAACTGAATGAAACGACTCCACTGAACGTTCCCCGATCAAAGGATCCAACCACACTGAAAGTCCAAACGCAATACTGAAAAAACTTGCTTATAAAAATAAGTTTATTTTACTGTTTAAAATATAAAACCTCCATGCTTGCCAGCTGTTAGTATTGTATTTTGATTGATTCCATCTCACCACATATTTTTCTATCATGATACATACTGAGAATGAATATTCTATTCTACCTATAAAACAAAATAACACTACTTAGTAGATAAATGCATATATATAAATATCTAACCCTCGAAGGGTATCATTACACTTCGTTCCCTAGGAAGACACTCTTCCTGAGGACGACGTATACCTGGAAATGTATAAAAAATAAAAATAAAAATGAAAATAACATATGAAAAAATATGTGAAAAATATATGTATAAGAATATTTAGAAAAAATATATAATATATATGTGTAAAATTAATTTACATGAAAATTAAAAATCCAAATGAATCCCACAAATTATGATGTTACCTATAACATCAAGAATCCTGGTGATGTACACATGAACTGTCCCTACATGTATCCTTAACTAGACTGTATATTTTTACCAGCCCCCATTGTCTGATGATGAATCTAGAACTGAACTGATTATCTAGCCATGCATTTCAATTTCAACAAACAAGCTAAACTGGGTGTCCCATTTAGCCCAGGAATATGGCAAGCATCCAGTTTAAGTTGCCACCACAGTTGTCTACTCTCTAGAAGGAGTGGAGTAGACCCGCCCCTTTCTGCATTGATCTGGTCAATAACAGTGAATAAAAAATTGTGTCCTGGGTAGTCTACAGAGTATTTGGCCAGGGCATTCTCGATATTACCCTTCCTAATTGCATATTGGTGATCATATATGCATTCCTTTAACTTTCGGTTGGTCTTCCCTACGTAAAAAGCTGTGCAGCAAGTACATTGGGCTAAGTACACTACCTGGGTACTATTGCAATTGAACTTCCCAGTCAAATACTGAATTCTCTATGGCGACACTTGACCCTGTTTTAATATATATACAATATCGGCACATATTGCATTTATACATGCCTGATCTATTAATAGAAGTGTCTTCCTAGGGAACAAAGTGTAATAATACTCTTCGAGGGTTAGATATTTATATATATATTTATTTATCTACTAAGTAGTGTTGTTTTGTTTTATAGGTAGAATAGAATATTCATTCTCAGTATATATCATGATAGAAAAATATGTGGTGAGATGGAATCAATCAAAATACAATACTGACAGTTGGCAAGCATGGAGGTTTTATATTTTAAACAGTAAAATAAACTTATTTTTATAAGCAAGTTTTTTCAGTATTGCGTTTGGACTTTCAGTGTGGTTGGATCTTTTGATCGAGGAACGTTCAGCGGAGTAGTTTCATTCAAGTGTTTTAAGTCTGCCAGAATCACTTTCTTATGGCATACAGAGAGCCCACATATCTGAGTCAAATCCTGCTGTAAAAATAGTTTATCAAATCCTCGATAATAGTTATAGTTACATTTCTCTCAAGTCAAGACAAAGGCTTAATGTTAAAGACTGCCTGGTCCAACTCTTCAATAAAGATGAAAGGAAACACCATTAGATTTGACAATGTTATTTCAAAAAGAAAAGCCTGCATTCCTTTACTTAAAGGTTTAAAGAAGTCCAACATCAAATCTCAACATCTATTTCCTGCAAGAATCAAGATCTTTCTTCCAGATGGTCAATAAAACTTCAACGCATTTGATGAAGCTTTAGAGTTTATGCAGAAGAATAATCTTCTAGATAAATCTGAAGAAATGGACTGGTTCTTAGACAACTTAAAGAGACAAGCAATCAAAAACAGATGGACAACTAAAGATAAAAATATCAAAAAGTTTAAAGAAAAGTGATAACTTCATATATTTTGAAAATGGAACACAGCTTAGTAGGTAAATGACACGATAGAGGCTTATACAATTTAGCGCTTTCTTTCACTTTAATAAAAACGTGAACTTCTTCAGAAACAAGGTCTTGTTTCTGAAGAAGTTCACGTTTTTATTAAAGTGAAAGAAAGCGCTAAATTGTATAAGCCTCTATCGTGTCATTTACCTACTAAGCTGTGTTCCATTTTCAAGTTTTAGTCTGCGGTTCGTCCGTTTGTTTTGTCCTTTTCTCAACTTCATATATTTTGTTTCTGTTGTTGCTCTACTGTTCTGAAACTATATATATATATCTGTTCCCCCCTCTGGAGAAATGACACAATGTACAAGGTAATACATTTAATTTGTTAAACTGTTTTAATAATCTGCCTTTTTTTCTTTTTCTTTTCTGTTTTCTTTTTGCTATATAAATATTATTTATTACATATTGTATGGGTCTGGTTTAAACACTAAAAAGCTCCTTGATAGCAAAGATTGGGGTACGTAGATGTGCTATGTTTCAGTTTTACCAGTGGTAGTCCTTTTCCTTTCTTTTAAAAATATTATACATCCATTTAGTGTAATACATTATTAATACATATTTATTTAAAAGTCTGGTGCAGTAGTTTTATTGAATATGTTGTGTTATTTGATTTTTAGGGGTTTCTTTCAAGTAATTTAGAGGTATGGGTGGTTTTAGTTGATGTATCTGTACTTAGAAAATGAAGAGTCCCTTAGATATGGAAAATATGGTTGTTTTGTTTTTTGCTTGAATGTAGAGGTGGTTGGGTTATAATAATGCGCTGGGTGTCATGAAGTAGATCTTCAGACTGCTTATTAATGTATCTGTTTCTTTTCATATACAAATTACTTGCGGCTTGTCACTGTGGCTCAGAGCTGTTTCTGTTGTGTAAAAAATTGAATTTATCCAGTTTCCCACTCTGTCGTCAGTCCTGAAGATACTACAGTGTTTCAAAATAGCTGCAAGACTTTTCTCTTCAACTGCAAAGGCTGAAATGAGCATTTGTCACATCAACAGAAGCATGACGCAACCTTTCAACTCTCAATCCTCCTCTTTAGAAACAGGAAGTTGGAGCTTCAGAACCTTATACAGGACAATAATGCAAAGCAGTTGAATGGTGATTTAGTATTGATCTTAAAATGAGAAACTTAGTGTATTTTCTATAATGTAAAAGAATAAGAAAATGGCATTTGCTTATAAAAATCGTTTAAGGATATTAGCGGACCTTCTTCCATGTTAGGTGAGTGGATAATGTTTATATTACATTTTAAAGTAACAGAGCCTCACGTGAATCAAAGATGGGGTACAGTTTATAAAGAACAAAGCTTTCTAATAGACAAGAGAGCTCTCATAGTTTTATAGAAATATTTTAATGCAGCAGAGGGTTTTGCTACAAAACTTAGGTTCCTAGACTGTTATAAGTTTATTAGTGAAGCGAGTTTGCATGACTCACTTACGTTTGATGTTAGCTACGTTCAGATCTGAAGTGTATTTATAGAAAATTTAGTATCTTTCTGTATCTAATTCACACTGAAACTAGTTAGACATTCTTACTGCTATTGGCAATACATCAGCAGTAGAAAGGTGCTGTATAAGGGGGTGGGAGGTTGGCATAATGGTTAAGGTGTTTCCCTTACAGACCCAAGGTATAGGGTTTGATTCTCGTGTGGGGTAATCTATGAATCTATGAATAAGACTGAAAATATATGATTGCACTACGAGTTATTAATGTTATAGGTATATTGGGACTTATACATTAAATCTACCTAATGCTTTTACATAATTTCTTGGTACACTACTTACATTGTATATAGTAGTTTATTTAGTTATTCATTTTGTGTACATATACATAATATACACTACAGCTTTTTGTTTTGCTTTTTTTTCTTCTTAAATTTCATTTTTCATAACAAATACTTTTTAATTAAATATAGGTGCTTCTTCTTCTTCTGGCTTTTCCCGGTTAGGGGTCGCCACAGCGGATCACCATCCGCTCATGATTGGCAGTGGAGTTTTACAGTGTTGAGTTGCCAGCCCAGCGCCCAACCTTCCACAGAAGGCACATACACACTCACACTTAGGGCCAATTTAGTGTGTCCAATCCACCTACAGCATGCCTTTGGGATGTGTGAGGAAACCGGAGCACCCGGAGGAAACCCACATGACCACAGGGAGGACATGCAGACTCCGCACAGAAGGCACCCCAGCCAAGGATCAAACCGGAGAACCTCTTGCTGTGAGGCGGCAATGCTAACCACTGCACCACCATGGCTGCCCTTAATTAAATATAGGTACTAAATATGTAAAATAGATTTTAGGTAATTTCTATGTCTCATCCTTGCCGTTTGCTGTCACCATTATAATAGAATAGATTTGAGGTTTGTTATTAAGATATATGATGACTTAATTACAAGTGTGGTTATAACTTTAAGGTCTAGTAATATTTATGTTAATAAGAATGGAATACGGCGGGAGGCATTATAGATTTATGATAATATGTCATTATTTAAATCCATTCTTTATTTTAGTTATTTATATATGATATATATGGTTACCAAGTATTTCTCAATGGTATGCTAATGAAAAACTGCAAGATGCCTTGTTTGGATTTTGAGACTTATACTATAATCTAGTTCCTGTATTATTCTAAACCTGTGGAAATTTTTCTGACACCTCCTGCTTAAAACCCAAAAAGCCAGAAGGATCATGAGGCCCTGCTTTCACAGTCTATATTCATACTGAAAATCAAGATCAAGCGAGTTTTTGCCCTTCTGCTCCATGGGAGGTTTCTGTTCTCCCTGAGCTCACCTTTGGACACCTATGTTAATCTTTGACAGGTGTACTGCCCCAGCAAAACTCCCCTCCTGACACGGTCCATGGAGCGGGTTGCACCCAGATGCCTGGGTGTTTCAAGTTCGGTCCCCTGCCTCATCAAGTAAGTGAAAAACCTATCTTATAGATGTGGTAGGGATGAGTAGTGATGAATAATAGAATGTTCATTTTATTTCTTTTCTGTCTAGTTATGAACCTGACAAAAGTCAGTTCTAGTGAAGTACTGTTTATTTTAGAGTTAAAACAGAGTTATACAAAGATCTTGCTTAACTTATCATGAAATTTGTGATTAATGTTTAATATATCTTTAATAATAGTAATATAATCATCTTATGCAGGTTAATATAATATATGTAGTGACTATTATTATACTCTATAATGAGGTTTGCTTATAAAAATGGCTATGAACTGAACGTGTGTTTTAAATAATATATATTATGCTATTTAGTTTAGATATACAACTAGTACCAATAGATAAAGTGGCTGGTAGTATCATGGCGATAGTGGTGAGCAGTTTGTATGACTTTGTCATCAAACCTGGAATAGTTTATTCCATGATATAGGATGTTAACATACATATAACGATTTTGTTAGTTCTTGTTTCATGATTTTGTCCATAATTAATTTTATTAAGATTGAAAGAAGGTTTTTGATATCAAACCATACTAAAGTTTTTTTCTCAGTTTGATTCATTTTAATGATGTAGCTCAGTAAATGTTAATGGTCTGACTAACCCAATTAAGAGGTGTAGTTTAATTAAATATCTAAAGGTGAATAAAGGTGATATTGTGTTTTTACAAGAAATGCATCTACTAACTAATGATTTAGAGCAATTATTACTTAAAGAATATTCTATTCTGGTGGGGTCTCATTTTAGTTCAAAAAAGGAGAGGCACTGTCATACTATGGAAAAAGTAATTGATAATGCCTAAAGTGATTGACTCCTAGTCTAATAAAAATTGCATGTTAAGCTTAGTAGTGGTTGAAATTAATATAATATTTTATACGTTTGTTAATGTTTATTGGATACCTTGAATTGGCTCTAAATGTGTCAGAAAATATTTGGATATTATAACCTTATACTCAAAAGAAGAAATTATATTGGCAGGAGATTTTGATTGTATCTTATCCAAAAAAGATACTACAAAAGATAAAAAATGTAAAGTATCCGCAACATCTAAAAACATACTTCTCTTTACTAATTCAATGAATTTAAGACATATCTATGATTTGAAATTGTCTAAGTCACTTAATTATACTCAATAATCATTTAGATTGGCACACAAACATTGATAAAGTCCCTATACTCTAAAATTTATGAAGTTCTAATAATTTCTTTCCCATTTGTCCGACCATAATATCTATTTGAAACCCAGAGATTTGTGTTTTTGTTTTTGTCATAGAATTCCTGTATATATCACTAAAATTAAAGGATTTAAAGAATGTTTTTTAAATTAATTAAAAATTTTTATTGAGACTAATAATAATGGTGAAGTCACAGATGCTATCTTGTGGGATACATTACAACTGTGTTTATTTGGCAAAGTTAAGAGTTGGTATCTTTATTTAAAAAAAGGAGTGGGATAGAGTTAATTGATATACAATTGATATACAAACTAATATTAACAAAATATACCGCAGGACGAGTCCAGACCGGTTTATTAAATCCAAGTATTAAAACATAAAAACAAATATGGTTAAGCGCTTTTGTCTGTATTATTCACAGACTTCCTGAGGAAGGAAACTAAGGTTCTGAGGAAGTCTGAGAATAACACAGACAAAAGCACTTAACTGTATTTGTTTTTATATTTTAATATTTAGATTTAATAAACTGGGTTGGACTCTTCATGAGGTACATTTTGTTTGCCTTTGGCCTAATCTGTTATTTTTGTTTATACAAGCTAATATTGATAAATTGAAGTCAAATCTAAAATCTAATGACAAGATTATAATTTCTAAATTGAAGGATTTAAATCAGAAATATATGGAAATACTATATCATAAAATGTCAATAAATATGGAAAAACTTAACCTACAATCATGTTCTATTAACCCCAAAAATATGCATAGTTTAACCATGATCAAATCATATTAAAGAGATAACATATAAAATAAATAAAACTAAAAAACAACAGATCTAAAAGAAATATTAGAAGGTTTTAGAAAACTATGAATTAAAAATAATAATAATAATAATTTTGATAATAGCGATTTGACTGATGAATTCTTAAAAGAAAACCTAAAGTCCAAGTTAACTAAAAAGTAAAATGCAAGAGTAGTTAAGTCATTCACTTTCAAAGAATTAAAAGAACAAATTAAAAAACTAACAGTAAGTAAGGCTCCAGGGCTAGATGATATAATACCTGAGTTTTGCAAGATGATACCAGATAAAATACTACAAATATTATTAAGTGCTTTTGAGGAAGTCAAAATTTTGTCACACATTCCCCCCTCTTGGAAATTTTCATTGATTTCACCTATTTTGAAACAAGATAAAGATCCAGAATTGTGTTCTTCTTATCACCCTATCTCTCTTTTAAAGATTGATTACAAAACATGTATGTCTATTGTAGCAAAAAGATTGGGGCGGTGATGGTGGTGCAGCGGTTAGCATTGTCACCTCACAGCAAAATGTTATCTGGTTCGATCCTCAGCTGGGGTGCCTTCTGTGTGGATTCTTCATGTCCTCCCTGCAGTTGCGTGGGTTTCCTCCGGGTGCTCCGGTTTCCTCCCACATCCCAAAGACATGCTGTAGGTGGATTGGACACTAAATTGGCCCTAGGTGTAAGTGAGTGCATGTGTGTGCCTTCTGTGGAAGATTGGGCATCGGGCTGGCAACTCAACACCATAAAACTCTACTGCCAGTCATGAATTGACAGGTGATCCGCTGTGGCAACCCCTAACCGGGAAAAGCCAAAAGAAGAAGATTTTAGCAAAAAGATTAAATAATATGATGCCAGCCTTAATTGATGATGATCAAACAGGCTTTATCCTAAATAGAAGAGTGCAGGATAACATTATAAGATTACTTTTCTCAATTGATGTTGCCTATAAAATTAAGAAAGAACCGTCAATCATTTGTTTAGTTTTAGATAAAGCTTTTGATTCTATTAATAGGTCTTATTTATTTAAATTTCTCAAAGAATTTAATTTCTTCTCAGTATGTATATATTAACAAAATTGTATGAAAACACAGTATCCTTTATAAAAATAGGATCTTATTTATCTCACTCCTTTAATATATTAAAGGACCCCAAACAAGGTTTTCCTTTATCTCCTCTACTGTTTGCTTTGTCAATAGAACCTTTTGTTAATTGTATTAGACCTAAGGCAAAAATTAAGAAGTTTTCAAAAGGTAATAATTATATTTCTAAAATACAATTATTTGTGGATGACATCTTATTGAGTTGTGGCGATATTGAATCTTCATTAGAATATATTATTTACTCAATAAAATACTTTGAGAAGATTTCAGGTTAAAGTTTTCAGTATAATAAAACAGAAATGTTGCTTATTAGTAAGATAAATACTTTAAAAAAAAACTATAAGGATTTTAATTGGGAGAATTTACAATTTAAGTATTTAAGAATTATTATAACTACTGATTGAAAGAATGTGGTTTCAGTAAATTAAAAAAACTTAATTCAGACATTGTTAAAACTTACTAAATATTTTAATAAACTGTTTTTTCTATGGAAGATAGATTTACTTTGATCAAGATGATCAAGATGATAATCTTACCTAAAATTTTATTTTATATGCAGTCATTGATTCTATTCCTATCTAAAAAGATGCTTAAATATTTAAATTCTATCTTGTTAAGTTTTTGTGGCCTCCTCAAAAAACAAGAATTGCTTTTGATAAGCATGTTAGAAGTTGGGAAGATGGTGGAATAGGTTTTCCTAACACTGAAATATATGCAAAGTCTGTTATTATAAATATTGCTATCCATTGGTTAAACCTTTCATATGTTTCAGACTGGAAATTATTACATGAAGAAATTTTAACATCCTATTATAATTTTGAAATAAATACCAATTCACAATATGGTTTAAATGGAATGTATTGGGTTTTAAAATATTTCTGTATGAATACTAGGAGGGATTCCATCGCTAACCCTTTTGCCAGTTATATCTCAACTACTTTCAAAGGTAACATGAAAAGTAGTCATTTAGTTAAAGTATTATTTATTTTAATTTTTACTATAGGCCTTACTCATTAGAATCATTTAGTTTAAGTAATTTACAAGATTTGAAGGAAAATGAATTAATATTCTGATACCAATTTTAGATGGCTCTACAGTACATTCACCTGAATATTTGTTGGCCAGTTATAATATTAATAAAAATGGTTGAGTATTCAAACTTTTAAGGAATTTATCAATAATTAAATAAAAATAGTCTTAAGCTTGAATGCATCCCCTATTCCAATAAATTTAGAATGTCTACACTACAATAAGGAATTATAGCAGATGACTGTATAATACAAATGTCAGCTATAATAGCATAGAATGTAATGTCTGGTGTATTGTATGTCTTGTATATATTTTGTATAGTTTATTGTATAAGTTTTGTATAATTTCTTGTATAAGTTTTTGTATAATCTCTGTATGTGGAGATTTTCTCCCTGAGCCTCCACTAAAAATTGGTCTTATCCCAGTCGGACTTTCCCAGTAAACAAATGTAAAATAAAAATAAAATAAATAAATATAAATAGTGGCTGCTATAATTTATATGACAGAGATAATTAAATGCTGGAGATGTGATAAATTTCTAGATGCAAATTGGTTACACATAATTATTGAATGTGATATGGTTGTCCCATTTTGGTTAGACTTTAAAAATTTTGTAAAAGTGTTGTGGTCAGACAATTGTAATGTTACAAATTCTTTCATATTATTCAATGCCCTAATTTTAGATTCCATTCCTAAAACATAAGTGGCTCTCCTTTGTGCCATTTTGACAATTGCTTCGAGAATTATTGCAATAAATTGGAAAAATAAAAGCATCTTCTCTTTCAATGAATTTGTTTGCTTAGCAAAGACTGCATGCAATATGGAAAACTGCATATAAGAGAACGTCAAATGTTGCTCATCAATATTTATTGTGGCAAAAGCTTAATGATTTGTTAGAAACACAGTAATGGTTTTGTAAAATATACATTTTTATAGACACTGTATATAGTTTTGATTAAGTTTTATTTGTTATATTTTGTATATATCTTGTTTTATTTTGTTAAAGTCTAATAAAAGAGTTTAAAAGAAGAATCATCTGAAGTAGTAATATTCATTCTTTTGAACTATCATGCCCCAGGGCAGTACAAAAACAGTGTCCCCTTCCCACTCAAATGTTCTTGTTCCTCCCATTTATCTTCTACTTCTCCTAAACTCATGTTGTCCCCAGTTTTAAATATCCCACTACAGGCAGCACAATCCTCACAGGAAACATACAAAGGAAGAACTTCTGTCTTACCAATTACCTCCTCTGCATATATAAATATTTACATATCACCAGTACAATAAATCTTCATTTTGACAGATAAAGTCAGTATACATTTCAGCCCATGCCTCTTGCTTTTTAAAATGGTCTCCACGAGTTAGATTTTTTGCTTAAATATTGCTTCCAAATAGCCAGGTTCAATATATATAGATCAACCACTGACTGCAAATTACATTCCTGGTTACAATGATTGCCACATAAGCTGTTCTATTTCATAAGAAAGACAAAAACTGCATCAAAACAACTCTCAGCTTCCCATATTTATTATCAGTTTAACCCAGTGGCATAGTCTCATATGTTTCCACTTGACTTCATGCTCCATTGTATCTAACTGCTGTTACACATATTTCACCTGTCCTGACATTTTCTTTCCTTTATCACTAAACTTGCCAACTTACTGCTTAACAACATCATGGCAACTTGCTCTTCATAAGGAATTGAGCATGATCAATTTCAGTTACATCTAGTTGCCTCACAAACCAGAGGATTGTCCTGTCAGATGCTATGTGTCATGTTGAATCTCTTCTATTTATATCTCCTTTTATTTTAAGTCATTCTATATTCTTTGTATCAATATCATGCCTTAATACTTTCAGTTACAACGTTTTATC
The DNA here is from genome assembly GCF_019279795.1 of Protopterus annectens. Classification (NCBI taxonomy): domain Eukaryota; kingdom Metazoa; phylum Chordata; order Ceratodontiformes; family Protopteridae; genus Protopterus; species Protopterus annectens. Next base: position 493,446,221 of record NC_056745.1, read on the forward strand.
TCTTCCAGCATCCATCTCAATCTTCATATTCCCACTTTACATAATACTTTCCATCTCTTCTATTATTACTTGTCAGACAACAACAACTTTACAGACTCTTGCCATAAATTCTAACATAAATAATTTGCCTCAAAAATAAGGTCTTATTTAATTGGCAGAAAGCTGGAAGCATTTGGTACGAACTTTATTATTTACAGCATCACTCCAAGACTGTCTGAAAAAAGCAGCTAAGTCCAGGATGCAGCTTTTCCCTATAAGGCAGGTTATGATACAGTTAAAGTTTTTTTTAATTAATTAAAATAGCAAGTAACCACCCCACCCAGGTTAATGTGGCAGCCAGTAATAATGTACATGTACAAACTGTATGTTGTCAAGCAACTAATCAGTCTATTCCAAATATCCTATCTAAGCAAAAGAACTCTGTAGAACCTAAATCATCTAGAACTGATGATAGGAAGTGAATGCTTCCAATGCTTTTTTACATTTTCTTCTCCCTGAGCCACTTGCAATGAAGGAGCAAATGGGATGGTCACAAAGCTGAGGCCGGCAGGGACAGAAGACAATGTTGACCAGCCAGTTGGAACTGGGCCCTGCGGTTTGCAGCAAAGTTCTGCGGACCTAGTTGTAAACATCTCTTCAACTACATTGGCCAATGAGCAGCTCTATGTACTTAACAAAGGACTTTTATTTGTCCCCTCTAGGGGGATGACCTTATGTGATGTTTTGACAGAGTTTAGACTTTTTGCACCCAACATTATGCTTAAAACTTTATATGGCACCACTGTTAATTCCTCTGTAAACATCTTTAGGAAACCAAGTGAGTTTGTACCAACAAATACACCCATGGTTGAGGCTTTTTAAGAGCTTGTGAACACAATGTTAGAGAACTATTATTGAATAAACATCGGAAAGACTTTTACAATTTGAAATGAACACAGTTTGATTCAATGTGTGACCTGATTTTAATGGCTCAGGTTTGTATTAGACCAGAGGATAAAGGTGGTGCCATTATTGTTATGGACACTAGTAAATATCTTGAAAGTATGTATGAGTTGCTGCATGATGAACGAACATATAGAGTTTGCAGTGGGTCTGATATTAATAGGCTGATTTTGAATGTACAGTCTTTTATTCATGATGATTTCTACTCCAACAAAGGGGAGAGGGGTCTGCTAAACCATATTTTTCTAGTTGTGCCTCCATGGTTTCTTGGAATGCTAATAATGTTGTTAGGATTACTCATTTGCATAATGTGAGCTCTATTTGTAATATTGTCAGGAAACATATTCTGATGAGTGATAATTGTAAGTAGATTCTTGGTGACACCCCAAGATTCTGTTACAGGTGGAATAGAGCTTTGAAATAACTTCTTTGTTATAGACCGCTGTCCAAGGATGCACCTACTAGAGGTACATCTGCGACATTCTCATGTAATACCTGCAGTATGTAAGTGCACATTAGATGTTTGAATACCTTTGTACATCCAGACACTAAGCATGTCTATACTTTTAACTATTTGGCTAACTGCAAAAGTTGCAATCTTGTGTATATTGTGGTCTGTACTGTATGCAATTGCTTCTATGTTGGCAAAACCAATAGTCTTTTAAAGATATAAATACATCTGATAAAAGGAATGCTCTATGCAGCCATATACTGCAGTCTGGGAATTCACATTGTTTTAAATTCTCAGTATAAGAACTTTTAAGGAATGGATATAGAGGTGGCCATATTCATAACAAGATAGAATGTGCAGAAATTAGGTGGATTCTCTAACTACAGGCTAATACAAGTAAGGGGTTGAATGATCATGTTCTCTTGAAACTTATACTGAAATCACATGGTTTTAGGCGGTGATTTTAACTTGTAAATTTGTTTGTTAATTGACTTGTTTGCTATTTAAATAATGTTTGTATCTAAGTGTCTTTTTATCTGATGAAGCGCCGATAGGCATGAAAGTGCTTATCTGTTTTTATCTCTGGTTAATGCTAATTAAAGTTTGTTTTCTTCCATCTTGTAAGCTGGTTATTTTTTAATTAATTGATTAAATTTACTGAAGAGCAGCAGTCTGATTTAATTGCCATTAAAAATCATTTCCATGAGTACTGTGATCCTAAAAAGAACTTGCCATATACATGTCTCCCATTTTAATTAAAAAGAAAGGCATATAGGAGTCTAGTGACAATCTACATAATTCACTGATGAAAGATAAACCTTTACAAAGCTGTAGCTACCCTATTTAGCACCTGGTGCAGTTCCTTAATGTGGTACGCCTCAACTCTAACTTGAGGAGCAAAACAGGAAGTCTTCGCTCTAAATTCTCGACCTAAAAAATGAAACTGCAAATTTAGAAAGCAGATGCTACAGCAAGAACAGCACACACTTCAATCATGACTGCAAACACAGTGTCAGCACCTATTTCTGAATGCCAGTACTGCAATAATGCCCCCACTGGTAACTACTCAACATGCCTCCTAACACTTTGCATCAGGGGCAGCAGTCTCCAGTGCCCTGCCCTAGCTATTCCTCTTAAATAATATGTGGCATGAAAAATGACAAAGTAAGAAAATCTGATCTGACACTTAAAAAGTATGTGAATCTGTACTTCAGCAAGGGTAACTAGTATTCAAGTGAAAGATATGTGTGTAAAACTAAAATGAATATAAATGAAGATAAAGTGTATTGGCAATAGGCTGAACAACACTGTGAAGGAAAAGTATAACATAAAGCATGTTTTGAGTGGTATATCAGTGAAGAAAGCTTCAGTTATACATGTTAGAGCTGAGAAACAGTCAGCTCAGTACACATCATTTTGTTCTAGGTATGGTTGTCAGCATGACAAAAAGCCTTGTGATGCTGTTAACAGAGAGCTTAGGAAATGTGGAGAATGTAACCTTTTCCCGCTTGGCTGCCTGTTGGAGTTGGCTCAAAAAATCATCATCATCACCCACCTTTTTCCCATTTTCTACATGAGGGGTATCATGCCATCTGTTGCCATCTCTCTGTGTTCAGTACCACTCTCCTTTCTTGTTCGGCACTCATGCCTGCCCTGTCACAGATCTTATCCCACACAATCCATCCACCTCTGTGCTGGATGCCCTCATTTCTTTTTGCCTTCTTTCTGTCTGTCCCAAATCTTCTTTAGCAGGTTGTCTTCTGCTTTTTCACATATTTACCTAAGCCACCGTAATCTGTTCTGTTTGACCTTTTCTGCAGTTGGAGCTACTTTGGCTTATACTCTTATGTCCTCATTTCTTCATCTGTCCCACAATGCGTATCCTACCACCCATCTCAGGCACTTCATTTCCATCACTTCTAGCCTCCTCACCTGCTCTGCCTTTACTTCCCAGGTTTCTGTACCATAAAGCAGTACTGGTCACACCACTGTTTTATACACCTTACTTTTCAGCATCTGTGGCATTCTGCTTCACACTACACCTGACACTCTGTGCCAGTTGGCAGCAGCCCCTCTGTTCTAGCTTTGATCCCCTCATTCAGACTATCCTTCTCCTCACTGCCCCCCCTACATATACTTGAAGCGGTTAACCTGTTCCACTATTTTCCTTTCTATCTCAATTCTCAGCTTCCTTTGATTTCCCCAATTTGCTGCCATTATATTTGTTTTATCGGTACTCAGTTTCATTCCCATGTGGTTTCAGTTTTGCATTCCATTCCCTTATCCTTTGTTGAATTTCTTGCTCAGAGTCTGCCTGTAGTGTCAAATCATCTGCATACAGCAACTTTGTTGAGCTGTCCCCTTTGACCTGTTTCCTAATGTAGTCCATCACCAGTATTAACAGGTGGACTCAGAGCTAAACCCTGATGCACACCCACTTCCACTGGGAGCCCCTCTGTGAGACTGAACACCATTTGAACTTGAGTTATTGAGTCTTTGTACATAATTTGCATTAATTATACCAATGAGAGAGAGACAGAGAGAGAAATGATCTGTCCCGGCAGAGGGCTGCCTCCCAAACATCTCAGATGCTCAGGTGAAGGCTGCCCTCTCCAAAGCAAAAAACACTGCTTCCATGGGACCAGATGGCGTCCCAGGTTGCGTCCTACATGAACTACAAGAGGAACTAATCCCTCAAATAAAACAGCCATACAATCTCAGCCTCACTACAGGATATGTGCCCACAGAATGACGTACAGCAACAGTGGTCCCACTCCACAAAGGTGGAGCCTCTACGGACCCTGGAAACTATCGCCCCATAAGCCTGACTAGCTTAGTCTGCAAGGCTATGGAGAGGATCATCATGGAGCTCATAAACAAAGACATTGGGGACCTACAGACACTAGATCCTACCCAGTTCGGCTTTGTCAAGGGCAGATCCTGCCTTTTGAACCTGGTTGACTTCTTCAAAACAGTCACCAAAGCCATAGATGAAGGGAAGGTAGTCCACACAGCCTATCTGGACCTTGGACCTTGCAAAGGCATTTGACACAATACCCCACTCGGGCATCATAGATAAGCTATCCAGCTTAAATATAAACCCCTATGTCACAAGATGGGTCACAAACTGGCTCAAAGACAGAACCCACAGAGTGAGAGTTGCTGGAGCCATGTCAGACTCGAAACCGGTCACAAGTGGCATCCCACAGGGTTCTGTCCTGGGACCACTCTTGGTCAGTATATACTTTTCCGAGGTACAGGCAAACGTGGGAGGACTATGGCTCACCAAGTTCGCAGACGACTGCAAACTGGGCGCCATAATCAACTCTCCAGCTGACACAAACATCCTTCAAAAAGGTCTCACAGAGACAGATAACTGGTGCCAGCGCCATGGTTTAAAGCTAAATGCCAAAAAATGTATAGTCATACCCTTTTGCAAAAACAATGTGCCCACAAATTACCACATAGGCGGAAACCCATTAAGTACAGAGAAAGTTATTAGGGACCTGGGGACCCAAGTTGATAGCAATCTCTCCTTTGAAAACCACATTGCCAAAGTGGTTAGAAAGACCTTCTACATAGCCCACCTCATCACGAAGGGTTTCACATCTAGATCAAGAGAGGTAATCGTGCCCCTTTATTCATCCCTCATCAGGCCCATCATAGAATACAATGCCCCTTTTGGGATGTACCTTACCCGACACCTGCAGCAATTAGAAAGACCCCAAAAGTATCTCACCAAGAGGATCAAGGGTCTCAAACAGATGCCATATGCTGCTCGGTTAAAAAAACTCCAGCTGTACTCAGTTGCATACCGCCTACTTCGAGGCGATCTATGCCTGACATACAAAGCTATGTCAAATCCAGAATTAATGGACATGCTCCACCTCAGTAAATCTAAATCCCTTAGAGCCACATGCTCGAGGGACTTGAACCTCAGCACAGAAATAAATAGAACTTGCTGGAGGGACAGGTTCATAACCCAGAGGCTCCCTTCACTCTGGAATAGAATTCCAGTTCATGTGAGGCAGAGCACCTCACTGAATCTCTTCAAGAAGAATCTCGATAAGTGGATGGGGGATCGTAGGTTTGTCCCAGGGATTACTCCCGTGTCACTATTAGACAGAGGCACAGTAAACTAAACCTTAAAGGGCACAGTATACTCAAATCAAGGGGTGGCGTAAGCCATACAGAATCGGGCTAGGCTTATAATTGCCCCAGGGCAGATAGCCTAGTATGAACCTATGAACCTATGATGTTCCTTAACTGATTCACCTCTGTTTAGAGGGAAGGTGTGGAATGCAAGCCTGAGGTGGACAGTCCTGTGTTAGAGTCCCCAGTGGAAATCAGATGCCATACATGTGCACAAGACTCAAGGGGAGTGCAGTGCAATCTTTAGGGATTAGATCTTATGCCGTAGTCAATAACATGCTCTTGCAGATACCCATTGCATGCCCAGCCCAGAATAGGTTACCAGGCATGCACAGTAGAAACTAACCATTAATGCAAATACCACAATCCTTCTGAATGCATTGCACTTTGTTATTAATGAGGTCTGGTATAGTTAGAGGGCAGTTGTTTGCTAAATTTTGAGTAGGGCAAAAAACATATACAAGAAATTTTGAGATACAAAGTTTGTTGTTTTGCAGCTATTTTTATATAATGTATGAATCTGTTCCATTTTTATAGAAGAATATATTGTCAGCATAATATGCATTTGAGGTTGGTAGCATAGAGGTACAAACTTCATTTATAAACAGGGAAAAGAGACCTGGCCCTAGCACTGACCTTTGTGGAACTCCTGAGGTAAAGGTGCATGCATAGGATGATATGTGGCCTCAGAAGTCCTTTTAGGTCAACAAATATAATGGCTGTGAACCATGCCTCTTCTATGCTTAAGTATATCAACAGTGTAAATGGCTGAAAGGGTATTATGCCCTACTCTGAAACTATGCTAAGCATCAATTAGACATCCATAATTGCTTATACTTTCTATTATTTGGTTGTATACAATCTGTTCTAGAATGTTTGTGATGGGGCATATGACTGATAAGGGTCCAGTGAAGAAGGGGAGTTTTTATTTTTTTTTTAAAGCTTTTATTAATGCATGTGTAATTACAAGGTTCACAGGACAAACCAGGTAAAAAACACTAACTAAAACCAGAGATAAGCCAGGAATCCATGTGCCAGCAGGGCAAGGCTACCCACAGTAGTATAGTCAATGGCACAGTCCAATGTTCAATCACTAAAAACGTTGCAGAGACTGGTTAATCCCCAGAAACACTTTATTCAAAAATAACCACAAGCTCTTTCGTCTCTGTCAGAGACTTTATCAAGCTAAGAGACAGAACAAGAAGCACACAGTATATAAACCCAACCCCAATTAACACCTCTTCCAAGACTGTTAGATCAGTTAGCCCTGCAGAAGCGTTTTATATCACCATCTATAACATTTATTTACAAGGATTTCTCTCAAAACCATCCCTACAAGATATAAATGGTAGATAAATCCATCAGTTATCCCTCCTAATAAAGGCAAGCCAGGTGGTGTATGACAATAAACCCACACTAGCACAACATAATAAGATCAGATGCTAAAAAGAAGTAATAAAATACATTTAATACATTCAAATCACAAAAATAAAAATGACAAAAAAATCAAAAAAGACAGTCATCTTTCCAACGCCCTTAACTTTAGAAAACAGGCTAGAGAAAGCATGTCATTCAAGCCTGGCCAGCAAGTTGCATTCAGTCTTAACTGCCATTATGCCTCCATTTTTTCCAGTTGCAGGGGCCATCGCCCCCCCCTCGGATCCCTCCTTAATATATCAATAATAACAAACCTGAATGAATGACCATCATGGTCAGTGCAGTGCCTAGCTAGAATGTTTGTTTTATTTTTTAATGTAATGTCCCTCACATGTTTGCAGATTCTATTCCTGAGTTTCCTCCCAGTTTTTCCTACATAGAAGCAGGGACATTGTATGCAGATGGCAAACCACCCTCTAAGACTGACATGTAAACCTACCCTTAAGTCTAAGAAGCTGTCCATTAATGATCACCATTGAGCCATCCAAAATATATCCACACTGGTTACAAGCCCCACACTTTCTCATAGTACCTTTTACTGTTTCACCCTTGTAATTTTCAAGTAAGTTTTTAAACATCTGCCCTTCCTATACACAATAACTGGAGCACTACTAATACATTTCCTCATCTCATTACAGGAGAACAGGATGACCCAGTTTTTAAATAAAATATCCGTGATTCGCTGAGTGTCAGAGCTGAAAGTTGTGACAAAAGCTGACCTAAAATTACTGTCAGTCCCTACATCCAGTCTTCCACCACCAACAGTACAAGCAATTACCCACGGAGGTTCAGTGCCTGAACCCATTGGTTCAAAACGGTCATAAGTTTCCTCGTCCCTGGATAGAATAGCTCTGAAATGACCCCTTTCCCTCTTGTTGACAACTTCCATCATGACCTCCTGGATTAAAGTCAGGGGATATCCTCTCCTCAAAAACATAGCCTTCAGGATATCACACTCATTCAAAAATGATTCAGAAAGTGACACTATACATGCCGCTCTCACACATTGCCACTTGATAACTGCCTTTTTCTGTTTGAATGGGTGTGAGCTGCTGAAGTGCAAGAAGCTGTTTGAATAAGTTTCCTTTCTGAATATCTCAGCAATGAAGGACCAAGAAACAGTGTCCTTAATTAATCTCACATCCAAGTAGGGAATTTCATTTAGACGATGTGGCCCCTCGGAGCTGGTTTGTGAGTTTTTGACTTTTATTAATGGGTCGATCACTTTTTTGAGGTTTACACACACGGTAGGGAGAAATTAAATTCCCTACTTGGATGTGAGATTAATTAAGGACACTGTTTCTCGGTTCTTCTTTGCTGAGATATTCAGAAAGGAAACTTAGACAGCTTCTTACACTTCAGCAGCTCACATCCATTCAAACAGAAAAAGGCAGTTATCAAGGAGCAATTTGTAAGAGCAGCACATATGGTGTCACTTTTTGAGTCATTTTTGAATGAGTGTGATATCCTGAAGGCTATGTTTTTGAGGAGAGGGTATCCCCACAATTGAATCTAGGAGGTCATGATGGAGGTTGTCAACAAGAGGGAAAGGGGTCATTTCAGAGCTATTCTATCCAGGGATGAGGAAACTTATGACCATTTTGAATCAGTGGTTTCAGGCACTGAATCACTGCGGGTAATTTCTTGTACTGTTGGTGGTGGAAGACCGGATGTAGGAACTGACAGTAATTTTAGGTCAGCCTTTGTCACAACTTTCAGCTCTGACAGTCATCGAATCAAAGATATTTTATTTAAAAACTGGGTCATCTTGTTCTCCTGTGATGAGATGAGGAAATGTATTAGTAGTGCCCCAATTTTTGTGTATAGGAAGGGCTGATGTTTGAAAAACTTACTTGAAAATTACAAGGGCGAACCGGTAAAAGGTACTATGAGAAAATGTGGGGCTTGTAACCAGTGTGGATATATTTTGGATGGCTCAATGGTGACCATTAATGGCCAGCTTCTTAGACTTAAGGGCAGGTTTACATGTCAGTCTGAGAGGGTGGTTTACTGTGCTGTCTGCATGCAATGTCCCTGCTTTTATGTAGGAAAAAATGAGAGGAAACTCAGGAATAGAATCTACGAACATGTGAGGGACATTAGACTGAAAAATAAAACAAATGGTCTAGATAGGCACTGCACTGACCATGATGGTCATTCATTCAGGTTTGTTATTATTGATATGTTAAGGAGGGATCCGGGGGTGGGGGGGCATGGCCCCTGCAATTGGAAAAAATGGAGGCATTATGGCAATTAAGATTGAATGCAACTTGCTGGCCAGGCTTGAATGACATGTTTTCTCCAGCCTGTTTTCTAAAGTTAAGGGCACTGGAAAGATGACTGCCTTTTTTGATTTTTCGTGATTTTTATTTTTGTGATTTGGATGTGTTAAATGTATTTTATTACTTCTTTTTAGCATCTGATCTTATTATGTTGTGCTACTTTTAATTGTATATATTCTTTGTGTGGGTTTATTGTCATACACCACCTGGCTTGCCTTTATTAGGAGGGCTGACTGATGGATTTATCCACTTTTTATATCTTGTAGGGATGGTTTTGAGCAAAATCCTTTTAAATAAATGTTTTATATGGTGATGTAGAATGCTTATGCCAGGCTAATTGATCTAACAGTCTTGTAAGAGGTGTTAACTGGGGTTGGGTTTATATATTGTGTGCCTCCTGTTCTGTCTCTTATCTTGATAAAGTCTCTGAACTGACAGAGACGAAAGTGCTTGTGGTTATTTTTGAATAAAGTGTTTCTGGTGATTAACCGGTCTTGGCAACTTTTTTAGTGATTGAACATTGGACTGTGCCTTTGACTATACTACTGTGGGTAGCCTTGCCCTGCTGGCTGCTAGATTCAGGGCTTATCTCTGGTTTTAGTTTGTAATTACAAGGTTCTAAGCTTTCATTTAACTGAAATTCAGTAGTCATAGGATCATAGGAAGTTAGTACATGAAAAACCAAAGAAAAAGACTGCAGGACGGCACCAAGAACTTTAATGTTAAGCGCTTTTCGTTTGTAAAAATGACAAACTTCTTCAGACATAAAAGACCACGTGGAACAGTCATTAAATAAGATAACAATTAACTAATCATTAATTCAGGCAAATCATTTAAAGAAATAAACACATTACCTAAAAACACCACTCTCTCAATTCATAAAAGTGAGCATCATTGCTAATCTAAAATACATATAAATATACCACATTGATTGTACTGTAAAGCACATTATATTAAAAATGTAAATATTCAATTAAATCATAAAATCAAAAAGAATAAATCATCTTATAAGACTTTTAATTTTTAGGAGCAAGACAAAAACAGCAGACAGGACATTTCAATAAGAAGAAGAAACAGAAGTACAGATAACTTGTGATTTAAGTTTCAACTCTAGTGATTTCGAAAATTTAACTGATCGATCTTTGTTATCTGAAGCTCATGCTTCTTTTTCCACACCTGTTAGAGTTAGTTTACCTATTGTGACAAACCTTTGTGATGTTGATGACAATAATGTTTCAACTGAGGACATTTATGTTGTACCATCGAGTAACCCGATCATTCTTAATAATGTGAGTGGTGACTTTAGAGTGTACAACTTTTCTTCAGTTGATATTTCACCTGACTTGGTTTAGTTGTTATCTAAGGGTCACACGTATGTCCCCCTCAGAAATTAGATGTAGTTAAAACTATTATTGACTTAAAGTTGTTTATCAGAAAACTTAACCTCAATTTAATGATGGCTAACATGAATACGTTTGACACTAACAATTTTAGGATCCCCAGTGTTTTCAACCCTCTGCTACACCCCTTGTTACATATTTTTGAATTTATTTGTGAACTGGACATTCGTAATAGGTTCCAGTCAGGGCGGTATGAAAGTTTTTATGGTAACAACTTTAAGGTGGAAAAGGAAGGTCTTGATTTCATTAAATTAAATGACATTAGGTTTTACAAACCAGACAAGGGTGGTGGTGTAGTTGTATTTGATAATACCCACTATAGTGCAAGGATGCTTCAGTTACTGAACTCGGCCTCTTATGTTGTTAGTTCAAGATCCGAAGTTAATAATGCTTACCACACTATTAAAAACTCTATTGAGGATATGTTTATTGAAGGTCGAATTTCTCAGAATATTTACAACTTTATGTCAACATCATATCCAAAATTTCCTTGTCTATTTGGTATACCTAAAATACACAAGGATTTGAGTAATCCCCCTATGCGCCATCTAGTTGATGGTAGAGGATCTCCCACCTACCCTTGTGCCAAAGTTGTGGATTCCATTCTTCAGAAATATTTGGTTAATTTGAATCAAATTTGTAAGGACTCTTGGATGTTCTTGGATAAAATTAATAATTTAGAGGTCAATTCTAGACATAATTTTTTAACTATCGACGTTAAAGACCTCTACACATGTATTCCACATGAAATTGCCCTCGAGTGGGTTGTTGAAATGTTAAAACTTCAAGGCAGCACTAGTAACGAGTTGGAGTTAGTCCAGGAATTGTTGGATATTATTCTTGACAACAATTATTTCATGTTTGAAGGTGACTTTTACCTTCAAAAGGTCGGTGTAGCTATGGGCTCCCCTTGTGGTGCCAGTGTAGCCAATATGGTTATGGCTCACTGGGAACATCTTTTTGTTTTTAACAATTGTGAATTCAAGGACAAGTTAATATTCTACACCCGCTATCTGGACGATATTTTCATTTTACTCGATGGTGATAGTTCTGTTAGCGAACCAATGGTCGAGTACTTTAATAGGACTACCCATTTTTTGAAGTTCACTTACACTTTTAACATGGAGTCTATAGCTTACTTGGACATTCTTTTGTCTAAGGATTACTCTACACAAAAACTTACAGCTAACATTTTTAGAAAGAGTACATACTCCAACTCATTTTTACATTTTTCTAGCTGCCACCCACTGCATCAAAAATGGGCTATTGTAAAAGGCCAATTGGTCAGGGTAGCCCGTATCATTACATTAGATAAGGAGTTCCATGCTGAATGTATTCATTTGAGAGAAATGTTTGTTCATCGTGGGTACCCTGAACATATGGTCGATGAAATTATTGAAGAGGTTTTAAGTAAACGTCAGAGACACTTTTATAAACCACTATTAAATAATGGTTTTGAAACATGTAGTGAAGTAGTTAATACTTGTTTAACGTCACCTGAAGTCCCTGTTGACCGCCGAATGACAAACACATTAGGGGCCACTTTTGTAACAACTTTTAACCTTAACAGTAAAGACTGTTTCCAGATTTTGATAAAAAACTGGGCAATTTTTAAGAATGATAACAGTTTATATCAAAGTGTAGGTGAACGACCAGTGGTTGTATACAAAAGGGGTAAGAACCTTAAGGCCTATTATGAACATCATATAAATTCAAGTGTAAGGACAGTAGGCATGTATAAATGCCAGGTTTGAAATTATTGTTCGTACATTACTGAATCTAACAGATTTACAGTTCATAATCAACAATACAATCTGAAATTGAGAGTAAACTGTAATTCTAAAATGGTAGTGTATTTAGCTCAGTGCCAGTCATGTTCGGCCTTCTATGTTGGTAAAACTGAGAGAAGCCTGCGTGACCGTATGTATGAGCATATCTATGCTATCAGAAAGCACAAACCCGAAAACGCACTGGCAAAACATAATTTACAATATTCTAATCACACTTTTAAATTTATGGTGATTGATCATATCTCACATAACCCCCAGGGTGGCCTTGATTTACTTAGATTAGAAGAACTTCAGCTACGTTGGCAGATCAAATTGAATGCGTACAACGCACCTGGTTTGAATGAGGGCTGCTCGATCAGTAGCATCCTTAAAATCAAAAGTCTTATAAGATGATTTATTCTTATTGATTTTATGATTTATTTGAATATTTACATTTTTAATATAATGTGCTTTACAGTACAATCAATGTGGTATATTTATATGTATTTTAGATTAGCAATTATGCTCAGTTTTATGAATTGAGAGAGTTGTGTTTTTAGGTAATGTGTTTATTTCTTTAAATGATTTGCCCGAATTAATGATTAGTTAATTGTTATCTTATTTAATGACTGTTCCACGTGGTCTTTTATGTCTGAAGAAGTTTGTCATTTTTACAAACGAAAAGCACTTAACATTAAAGTTCTTGGTGCCGTCCTGTAGTTTTTTTCTTTGGTTTTTCGTGTACTAGTCTGTTTTTTGCCATTTTGTTTATTTAGTTGATCATAAGAAGTTACTAGGCTAATGGTCCTAGGGCCCTTACAAGCCTAGCCAACTTCTACCCTTATTTCCACAATCAGCACCTATTGCCCTGTCCAAGAGGGACACAGGTGGAATCTCTGGGGTGAATTTACAGTTACCCAAGTTGAGCTTGTAGAGTCACTAATTTGGCAAGTAACAAGTATTAGGAATGTGGGGGGTTGTTGTTAATCTTCTCCCCCTTGACCATCAAGGTGTGCCTTACAGACATTCTACTAACTGATTTGCTTCTCTGGGGTGAGAGCCATGTAGCCTGTTCATTCCTCTGGAGCAATATTTCAGTGCTCCAACAGTAGTGACAGCCAGGTTTTGCATCTAAGCCCTCATGTCCCTTGTGCATTTCTGAAGCATTCAGAGTATTGGTGTGTAGTTAGTTGGTATGGTATATTACATGCGTGTGCATGGATTCACTTCATAATCCCGAAATACTGAAATTTCAAATTTCACTTTTTCGAGACCATGAAATCGAATCCACACAACACTGAAACACCAAAACCGCGAAATTCAAAACACCTAAAACACAGCACACACCAGACCACACATATACAACACCAACATCACAACATAAACAAACAAAACAACACACATCCACAAACCTACAACACAAATAAGCAGGGGGGCAAGCCCCCCTGCACCCCCGCTGTGGGGGTCTGCATCCCCACACCCCTACTTATAAATACTAACTCCGAGATTGCACAAACAGTAAACAAAAGCAAACACACACACACACACACACACACACACACACATTCTACAGTCTCTCACACACATATCAGCACACTCACATACACTCAAACTCCCACCCAAAACCCTTACAAAACACTCACTTACCTGACATAACACCTAAATCCACACAAGGCAGTGCACACCATCCACATACAATCCCGGACATTATGTAGCGTAAAGCCATAACCACGAATTTGAAATATTCGAATTCACGATTATGCACTTATCGCTATTTTCAAACTTCGACTTTATAGTCTCAAGATACTGAAATTCGACATTTCAGTATTTCGAGATTATAAAGTGTTTCCATGTGCATATATATAATAAGAGGCTCTGCTATGTCTGTAGGGTACCTCCATGTGATCCTTGTTCTGTACCTGGGATTCTACCACTGAGAGCAGGCCACGGCACATGCTTCATTCTCCTTCCTGAACAGAGACATACCATCTCCCTTATGCCAGCTTCAACAGGTGCCTGAGTCACTAGCTGTCTGCATCATATTCAGGGCATTATCTATCTATGCCAGCAGAGCAACAGAGCAGGCTATGTCTTAGGAATGTTAAAGGAAACTTGAGATGCAAGAAAAAAACAACATATACACAGGAAAACTACATAAAGATTCCACACTGAAAGCACCCCATCCAGGAAATGAACCAGAGAGCCAACTGTTGGGAGGCTTTAATGCCAATGACTGCATCATGCCATCTAACCTAAAAACAAGACATAATTTAAGAAAATTAACTGAAAATGGGAAAATGTGTCCCACTCACTACAATGTAAAAAAATGTAATAAACATTGCAAACACAAATTTTTCACACAAACCACTTCATAAATGATACTGGACATGTACTCCAACCCGAGAAATGAAATTTGTTTTTATTTCAGGAAAAGAAAGTAAAAATAAAAGGACTGAAACATAAAACGAATCACTAACCTCAATTAAGCATTCAGAAAAGGACATTATTGACAAAATAAATTTGATTCTGTCTTATTAACTAAAAAGCAGCAAATTAAAAATCACTGAACTATAAAATGAATAAATCCTATCATAACCCAAATTATACTGCTAAACACATTGTCAAATTAACTGGTACTATAAAAATAACATTTACGTCAGACTCTGCAGCAGAAAACCATTCATAAGACATTTCTTCCATAAAAAATCTATGTAAACTACCTAAAGCTATCTTCAGTAGAAACTGAGCGATTAAAGCAGCTCATTGAGGTGAATGGAAGAATCACAATCAAACACAATTAAGAACAGAAAAATAGATACATGGGATACATGGTGGTCTGATTCCTATCATACATGAAATACCTTGTTCTGAAGGGTTAGGGAACTTAGAAATGTATTTGCTAAGCTACAGTACAAGCTATATCATGTTTCACCTACCAGACCACCATACATATTTTAGGTAGCCTTATGCAAATATATGTATGTATGTATATGTGTATACATATATCTAAATATATATATATATATATATATATATATATATATATATATAAACTTGTGACATACCCCCATTGTTTGCTTATTTAAATACACACACATGCACACACACACACACACACACACACACACACACACACACACACACACACACACACACACACAATGTACACATGCGCACGTGTGACACACATACATATCATGTACATACAGATAGAAGTAAAGATATATGTTACAAATATCATATGAATCAGTAATGACTTGGCAGCTAGCAACAAGTCTTACAAGAATGATGTTGGAAGGAGAACATTCAAAATATGCAGTCCATGTTTTCTGAAGTTCTCTCTGTTAACTTAAGGTTATTTAAAGTTAATTTCCTAAATCTTTGGTCTGCAAATATAGAATTTTCATGAAAAATTAAACACCTCAGGCACTTTGAACAGAGCAGAGCAAGCCTGGCAAAGCAATCTAAACAAGTTTTCTCATTGTGCTAGCAATAGTATCATTAAACAATGAATAAGACATACATTTTCTGAATCTATTAAGACAAGCATAAATGAAATAAAAGTACCTCGATTTGCAGCAAATCCTTCCAAATAATTATCTTGACATGAGCCCCAAGAAGTATCCAGAGTACGCCTGTCAGGCATAAAAATACTGTTTTAGATTACCTCAGTGGTGTGTACCAGTAATTCACATAGGTAAATGATCTCATATCTTTTTATAAGCTTTTAACTGACTTTGGGGGAACACCCAATTATTTAATGATAATAACAATGGCTCCATAGTTACAAAAGCAGAAATGTAGAATGAATCAAAATCAGAAAAAATGCCACTTTTATGACATGCTTATACTGACCACATCAAAACATTTTACAGCAGGAAAAATGATAGTGACAAAAGAATGAAAATAGCAGAAGAAAATATAGAACAGAAACATAGCATTCAGCTGAAAATCATTTGACAGGACTGGCAAGCTTGTATTTGTATATGTATTTTAAATACTCATGTGATGATGCATTGTAATCAGGCAGTCTGTACCAAAACAAAGTAAATCCTTTGAATTCAGACACATTCACATGTGTTATAAATGAGACAAGGAATGACTGACTATGAACATAAATCCACTTATATGCTTTATACTTCTCTTCATTGTTACATTGATGACATATTGGGATCGAAACTGATATTGTAATAAGACAAATGTAAAAGCATCCTAGCTGTTAGCATTTGATAATGAATTGTTTTCTAAAGCATACTTTACAAATAAGAAGTTATGTATTTACCATAACAGTGTATGTTTGTTGTCCATCTCACCTGCATTCTTGCAGGATGGGTTCGGAGCCATTCACAGCTCTGACTCAGCCGAATACTAAAGCTCGAGAGCTTCCACTGGCTCGAGGCTAACCCCTATCCCATGATGCTCTCAGCCACATCCCCAGATCTTGTTTGCAAGCAAAATATTTAGACTAACCCAAAAAACTACAGCAGAAAATATGTTTATATCTAAATACAGATGTTTGGTATGAGACGAAAAAAACCCTGACTCTAAATCATCATAACTATGTACATAACAATAGACTTGTCCACACATTCCTCCAGGAATGCAGGATGGGGGTAGGAGGGTGGGACGCAAGAATGTAGGTGAGATGGACAACAAACATAGAACTTTATGGTAAGTATATAACTTCTTAATGTTATGTTGTCCTATCTCGCTGTAATTCTTGCAGGTTGGGACGGAGTCCCTAGCACCTTAATCCCAGGGTGGCTCAGGAGAAAATACTCTTCAATACAGTGGATCCAAAGGAAGACCTGTTTCGGGAGGCCACATCTACTTTGTAATGAGTGATAAAGGTATGAGGTCTCACCCATGTGGCAGCTGCACAAATAGAGTCTATAGGAAGTCTGGCCTGAAAGGCCAAGGATGTAGAAACTGCTCTTGTGGAATGTCCCTTTTTCTTCCCTGGTAGTTGTTTATTATTTATTTATTTATTTATTTATATTTGTTGACTGGGAGTGTCCGACTGGACGTAGGTCCATTTTCAGCGGAGGCCGGGGAGAAAAGCTCCACAGTTAAAATAAACAGACAGTAGTTACATTGGATTACATAGCTATTAACAATTTACATAGCAATTACTTACAACATATTTACAGATGAAGAACATAGTGCATCAGTAGACAACTAGAATCTTTATCTGCGAAGTACATAACAGACATTAACAAATGTTACAATAAGAAGTTCCTGCTGTATAATAAGTACTAGGCTTATGAGCATCTGAGCTTGCTATAATCAAGGTAGTTAGTGGAGTGGAAAGAAAGGAGTGGTTGGATGGGGTGGGTGATATTAGAGTGGGAGTTGCAAGGGCATAGCCAGCATGTTTTTAGGTGCGCTTTTAGTTTTGAAGTGGGTGCATGATGGTATGGAGGTTATTGTGGGTGGGAGGGAGTTCCATAATTTGGCTATGGTGCAAGAGAATAGTGCTTCACCAGCAGAGTTATTGGCTTTAGTGATCTGCAAGTGATTTTTGTTGCTGGATCTTTGTGGTCTGGTGGTGCGATAGGGTTGGAGTAGATTCTGGAGGGATGGGACATTTAGTGGATGATTTACTAGTTTGTGGGCGAGTGAGAGTTGATACCATTGAAGGAGGTGAGGGAGTTCAAGCCAGCCCAGTTCAGCAAGTGAGAAACAGTGGTGACTACGGTAGGATGCCCCTGTGGCGAATTTGGTGATTTTGTTGTAGCATTATTCTTACTGTAAGAGAAGGAAATGCAATCAGTCAACCATTTTGACAAAGTTACTTTGGAAACTGGTAACCTTTTCTTTTTGTCAGAAAAGGACACAAAATGCTGGTCGGATTTCCTGAGGCCTTTTGTCCTATGCAGGTAAAAGCATAGCTGCCTATGTACATCTAACTGGTGCAATTTATATGCTGCCTTGTCGCTGTAGTTTGGAAAAAACACAGGCAATTCAATGGATTGGTTTATATTATTCTCTGAACAGACTTTTGGAAGGAATGCTAGATTAGTTCTCAAGGATACCCTATCCTTGTGAAAAATTATATAAGGGGAACGAATAGAAAGAGCTTGTAATTCCGATACCCATCTGGCAGAGGTTATGGCTACTAAAAAGAGTCTTCTATGACAAAAACTTCAAATCACAAGATGATGCATATTTAAAGGGTGGTGAAATCAATGAGTTTAGAACAAGACTAAGGTCCCAAGGGGCTGGGGGCTCTTTGATCGGGGGTCTGAGTAAAAAGGTGCCTTTAAGGAAAGCTTTACATAACCTATGAGACATAAAGGGAACTCCCATTTCTCCAGTATGGAAATTAGAAATGGCTGAAAATTGAACTCTGATTGTCGCTGCTGCAGCTCCTTCACCAAAGAGTTTGGAAAGAAAGTCTATGATCGCAGTAATAGGAGCTGTAAAAGGTTCTATGTTCTGTCCTGTAGTCCAGAGTGAAAATCTTTTCCAATTACTGAATTACAATCTCCTCGTAGACAGTTTTTGGGAAGAGGTAAGAATCTGACTCACTGCAGGGGAAAAAGAGTAACACCTGGCTAAGCATGGAATTGGAGCAGCCATGCTGTCAACTTGAGGGTTTGGACAGATGGATGGAACTCCCCCAAAGAGTGGGTCAGGTGGTCTGGAATTGGATCTAGAATCCAAGGTTCCTCCAGCAGATGGCTCCAAAGAGAGGGGCCAGTAAGGAGCAATGAGGATCAAAGTGCTTCTCAATGAGCTGGCTTTCTGCAGTACTCTGGGGATTAGAGGAAAGGGAGGAAAGGCATAGAGCAGTCCCGGGGGCCAATCGTGAACGAGTGCATCCCTTGGTGACTTCCCCAGAGGAGGAATAAGGGCAAAGTAGTTGCTGCATTTGGCATTCATGGAAGTGGCAAAAAGGTTGCAGCAAAGCTGGCCCCATTTTTGGAAAATCTCTTCCACAATATCTGTTTTCAGGGATCACTTGTGAAGCAACAGAATAGCTCTGCTGAGTTTGTCTACTATCACGTTGTATTTCCCTGGGATGTGCATTGCTATCAGAAAGCATGGAGAAGCAATTGCCCATTGCCATACTCCTTGTGGCTCCCGACATAGTGGGTAGGATTTGGTTCCTCCCTGCTTGTTTATGTACCACACTGCTGACATGTTGTCTGTCTGAATTGCAACCATCCCTGTCAGTAGAGAGTTCCAAAATGCCTGCAACACAGAGCACTGCTCTCATCTCCAGAACACTGATGTGCAAGTGGCTTTCGTATTCTTGCCATAGGCCTTAGACTGTCATCCCCAGATAATGCCCCCCCCCCACCTGATCTGGGAAGCATCCATGATCAGTACTGCATTGGGTTGAGGAAGGACAAAGGGTTGGCCCTGATACAAGTGGTCCATCTGCAGCCACCAAAGGAGATCTTTTCTACAAGAATCCGTGATGATAATCTGATGTGAAAGAGGAAGATCTTGCATTGACCATTGAGCAAATAGCAACCACTGCAGAACCCCAACTGGTCCATCTGCAGCCACCAAAGGAGATCTTTTCTACAAGAATCCGTGATGATAATCTGATGTGAAAGAGGAAGATCTTGCATTGACCATTGAGCAAATAGCAACCACCGCAGAACCCTCATCTGTAGTCGTGCTAGGGTAACTAGAAGAATAGCTGCTGTCATGGTACTCGCAGCACATATCTGGCCTAAACTTTCTTCTTTGGCATCAAAATCCTGATTTGCTGATGAAGGGACTGTATTCTGTCTGGGGTAAGTTTTGCAGTCATATTTCTTGACTCCAGTTCTGCACCTAAGAAGGTAATATCCTGAGACAGCAACAAGGCAGATTTTTTTAAGTTTACTGTGATGCCTAGTCTGGTGCAAAATGACATTATTTCATCTCTCGCTTGTAGTAGTAGATGCTTGGAGGTGGTGGATAGGAGCCAGTCATCTAGATATGGAAACACACGAAATTCCTGATGTCTCAAGTGAGCTGTGATTACTGCCATGCATTTGGTGAACACTCTGGGGGCTGTAGTGAGACCAAAGGGTAGGGCTCGAAATTGGTAATGACTGGCTCCCAGCCAAAAGTGCAAGTGTCTCCTGGATCGCCTGCCCATCTTTATATGGTAGTATGAATCCTGGAGATCTATTGAGCACATCCAATTGTCTTTCCCGATAAACGGGAATATTGACTGCAGAGTTACCATCCGGAACATTGACTTCTTCACTGCTTTGTTTAGCTTGCTGAGATCTAGAATGGGTCTCCAGTCCCCTGTCTTTTTTGGAACTAAAAAGAATCTTGAGTAAGTACTGGATCCCATTTGGTCTGTAGGGACCTCTTGGATGACTCTTTTTTTTTTCTAGCAACGAGAGTATCTCTTGGGTTGCATAGTCCTTTTGACCAGGTGGAATGTCTGGTAAGGACTGGTTTACCATAGGGGGAATGGAAAATAGTATGTAATAGCCTCTGGATATAATTGTTTGTACCCATTTGTCTTGGGAGATTTCTTGCCAGGTGTTTGGGTACAGTGACAATCGACCTCCAACTGCCTCCAGAGAAGAGCAGGTGGGCCTCCTTTCAGGAGCACTGGAAAGGCCTATCAGAGAACAGATCTCTGTTGCCCTGATTTTGTGGATCCCTCCCCCCCCCACAAGGTCAGCGTCTTCAATTATAGCTTCCCCATCTGCCCCTGGGGGAAGAGTCACCATGTGCATCAGAGAAACCTTTTTGGGACTTGCAGAACCACATTTTTCTGCCCTTTCAACCTTTGGAATAAGGTCTAGATGGGGCAGAAAAACAGACTCCAATGGCAGATAAGGTTTTTACCATCCTGCTCACACTTGGTCAAAGTTTCTTTCACCTTTGGTCCAAAAAGAGATGAACCATCAAAGGGGGCATTGGTGAAGGAAGACTTGAAGGGCTCGGCAAAGTTACGAAGGTGCATCCAGGAATGCCTCCTCAGGGAAATTCCTGTCGCTGCCGCTCTACTCGCTCCATCAGCCGCATATGAAATGAGTCTCATGGAGGAGTTAACTATGGAACTGAGGGTGGAGAGCTGTGAGAATACTTTGTCTGTAAGACCCCTGAGCCACAGAACCCTGAAGGGTATCTCCAACCTCTTTGAGGATATCCCTTTTAAGTCTTGTAAAAGGGGTAAGGTAATTCAGCAACCATAGGGTGAAGGCTGCTGAAGAAAAGGCACATTTTCCATATCTGTCCATAGTCCTAGACTCTTTTTAGGGGGATGGACAGATGAGGTGGTCTCCGATAGCTCCTTCTTGGTGGCCGCTGCCACCACTATCGCATCTACAGGGACACCCTTAGTCAGGAATTCCTTTTATGAGGGAGCAGTAATAAATTTGTTAGGCCTCCTTGGAACAGGGTCCACTGTATCAGGCAATTTCCAGGCCTTATGGGAGATGACACCCAATAGTTGGTCAAATGGGGGAGTCACCCAGGAGGTGGAAGGGTGAGACCCAAATGCCTCCAGGTATACTGATTCATCCTCTGAAGGGTTGGTGGACTTCCAGCCACCCCTCTGTTTCAGGATCTCAAGGATGTCGACTCCATGGGCACTCTAGGCACCAAAGAGGATTCTTTGGTTCCAGACTTGTCAGAATCGAGAGCCCTTAGTTTCAATAATACCAATTTATTTGGAGGCTCCGAAAGTGGAGCTGTAGAGGCCGGTCTTTTCCATGAGTTAGTGTGGGTTAAAGAAGGGGAGGAAGATTTGGAGCTCTGGGTATCTAAAGCTTCCTGAAAGGACCCTTTCAATAAACCCCTTGCCATCAACTTACTCCTTCGCTCATGGAGCACCCTGCTACTGAATCTGTGACATATGGTGCAGGGGTCCTGTAAATGGATGGCACCAAGGCAGTAAACGCAACTTGTGTGCCCATCCACGAGAGATGTCTTTTGAGTGTATTTATCGCACTTCTTGAACCCTGACTGCCTATGCTCCCTGAGTTCCTTCTCCTTATCTTTAGACATCCTGTCTATCACTACATCCAAACAAATTGTCTAATTAACTAACTAACTAACTTTAAGATAAAGGCCATAACTGCAAAAACACTCAACAAACTGTAACTACCACTATAAACTGCAGTAAAAGAGGATACAAATATAAATATACTTTTTTTTTTTTTTTTAATAAGAGTGTAGCTGCAAGAAAAGAAAGGGAAAGGTAGACGAATCCTCTAACTCAAACGGATTCTAACCTTAAGGGGAAGTGGCCCTCTAACTTAAATGGGCCGCGAGAGCCCTCAAAGTTAAACAGAACTCTCACTAGTAGTTGGGAAGGGGAAAAACTAAGTACTACAATGACCTGATGCAGAAAACACAAAAACTAATGATGTAGAAAGAAAGGTAGCAAAGAGAGAGAAACTTTAGACAAATAGAATTAGAAAAAAAACTATACTTAGCCAACAAGCCAGCAGGAACACATACTGATCGCGTGAGCGGCAAATGAGATCTGGGGATGTGGCCCTGAACATCATGAGATAGGGGTTAGCTTCGAGCCAGTGGAAGCTCTCGAGCTTTAGTATTCGGCCAAGTCAGAGCCGTGAATGGCTCTGAACCCAACCTGCAAGAATTACGGTGAGATAGGACAACATAACATCTGATGTTGTTAACAAGACCTAACCCTTCTAACAAAAATAAGAGTACAGAGACATTACTAATATTTTGTGAATTAAAGTAGTTGCATTAGTAATACATATTGCGCTCTCTTTGGAGATAAAAATAGATGATTGTAAACATGTTAAAAAAAGAAATGCAGAACAAATCAAGGATGCACTGGCCATCTATGGAAATGTTTGTAACATTCAGCTGGGATAGATGTGGCATTGTTACAAGTGAATGAACACACATAAAATATGTATATTAGCATAGATAAATTTGCAGTACAAAGACTGTTGCATTTGCAAATTCTGCAGAAAACTGACAGTTAGTCACTGTAGCAGAGAGGTGTGCTCAGTATCAGCAGACAAGGAAAAGAGAATCATGTAGTTTCAGCTGTGGCAGTTTCATCAACAAAGTCTTTAAACTGAATCACAGTTTAACGGATGCTAGTTTTTCTGTTGTATTTTTTTATTAAAAATATGCACCATTCACTTTATGTTTTATTTAGTTTTTTATGTTACTGTGTATTTTTTTCTGGTTAGGAATGTAGCAGGTGTACTGTTTTTACCTTTTTGAACTAAAGTTATAGTTCGATTTGTCTTCAGTACGGATTGCAATATTCTGGATGGGGAGTGCAGTGAACTTTTGATGTTGGTGACCTTTCCCCTTTCTGCACAGTTGTGTAGTCATGCAGTTACTGAATTTAAGCAAGGTACGGGGAGGAGGGGCTTGCTCCCTGGAAAAACATATAATTTTGGTGATGTTTTGTTATTTATTTGATGACAGTGCAATTTTTCATAATTTTGTAGTAGATCAGTGGAGTGCTTTCATAGTTCAGTGGAGTGTTTTCATTTATATGGGTTTTAGTGGTCTGTCCATCAGTCCTATGAGAATCCTCGGAAAACCTATACTTTTGAGACTGGCCCCATAGCAGATACTGCATTCAATTTTGGAACAATAGGTCAGCTGCTGTGCACCTCTTATGATTAAAAAATTTGGATGGTCAAGGCCCCATAAACATTCCACCAGCTGAGATAACACCAACCACATATCAGGTAAGAGCAGATAAGAGATAATGAAGCATGTCACAGTACAAACTGTCCAAGACCAGGATAGAGAGGGTCCACATCAAAATGCATTGCATGTTGTATACACCAATGAAAACATGTAAAACTTACTTTGATGGTGATAACTCTACATGCTGTTACCCTGAATAATTGGCAGTTACATTTTTGGAAAGGTGTGCCTATGTCTCTGTATGCTTTTCATTCTCTTATTAGGGAACTATTTGAAAACTAACATCATTTTACTCCTCAATAAATTTCAAATTTAACTCTGTAGTTTTAATGATCTATTCCACAAGACTTAATTGTCAAGAGTAGCAGTGCTGGTGTATAATATTTACCATGGAGGCAACAAATAAACTGAAGTCAACATTACAACCCACTGACAATGATTATGAAAATGCACACTTCAAAAACAGAAGACAGTATTCATTTATGATGATACACATTATATTTGGAGAATGTTAATCAAATCTGATTTAAAAATCAAATGTATCAAGTCAAATGCAGCCAGATCAGGTCATCTCTCTGCGCTGCTTGCACTATGAGTTTGAATGCAGCCAGACTATGGCATCTCTCTGTACTAGTGACACCATGAGTCTGAATAGTACCATACCACGGCATCTCTTTGTACTACTGACACTATGAGTCCAATGGTTCCACACCAGGGCATCTCTCTGTATTACTGTCATTTTGAGTTTGAATCATGCCACACCAAGGCATTTCTATATACTAGTGGCTCCATGAGTTTGAATGGTGCCAGAACAGGGTATCTCTCTGTACTACTGACACTATGAGTTTGAATGGTGCCACAGCAGGGCATCTCTTTGTACTAGTGACTCCATGAGTATGAATGGTGCCACAAACACCAGAGGGATGACCAGGGCTGAGATAAGATTTGCAGTCAGATCGTGAGAGGAAAGTTATCTTAGCTCTCTCACAACAAGGTGCAGGGAAGCCTGGTAAACTTTTAGTTAAGGTTCATCTTCTTCCTTCCATATGAGTAAAAGAAAATATGCATATTCATGACCTAAGGGGTCCAATATAATCATATGTTGAGGAAGTGAGAAAAGCATAAGCTAAAAAGAAAATGTCTCGCCTATACAACACTGCATGGCACTACTGCCCCATGTGGGAACAAACAGAAAGATAATATTTGAATTGGTGTGGCACACTGCCACCAAGTGGCCAGCTGGTTGTCTTAATCTTGGAGCAAAAAAAAAAAAATCTGTCTACCAATGAAAACAGGAAAGCT
Source organism: Protopterus annectens (assembly GCF_019279795.1). NCBI lineage: Eukaryota > Metazoa > Chordata > Ceratodontiformes > Protopteridae > Protopterus > Protopterus annectens. The sequence goes on from NC_056745.1 coordinate 493,471,578, forward strand.
ACAATTAGGTATTGTGGGTGTATGGCATTATCGTCATTCACTGGTGAGCTACAATCACTAAGCTTGCCAGGTGCAGGATAATCAATGAGGGTTAACTCACGTTTTCTCAGAAAGGAGGGTAAGTGAACTTACCAGAGATCCACTGACTGCAAGGAATGTCTCCACGGAGTAATAGTCTGTATTGGCCCTGATTATTATCTGGCATCTGTAATAGGAGCACATGCAAATAAGAGCACCTGTGCTCCCCCTTGCTGAGAATCCCTTTAATATGACAGGGTAAGCCTAAATCCTTAACCACAGAATGAAAGGCTTCAATCTTCCTTAGTATTCAACGAACTCTTGACAGAAATGAAGCTGTCCCCTTTATAGCACCAGGTAATTATAGCATTTGGTCTGAAAAAATAAGGAGTTGATAAAGAAACAGGTAAGACTGGATGTATGTATTCAGGCTGAAAGGGCAATAAAATAGAAGGTGGTAGGGGTAAAAGAAGAGCACAAAAAAGAAAAACAGCAAAATTACTTTGCTTAACTTGAGGTATCTGTGCATGTGAGTGCATGTGCGTGTGTGTGTGTGTGTGTGTGTGTGTGTGTGTGTGTGTGTGTGTGTGTGTGTGTGTGTGTGTGTGTGTGTGTGTGTATCCCTTTCATCTTTTTCCTTGTCACACCTGCTGCAGTTACCATCTTCTATAACAAGAGAGGTAAATACACACTACAAATTTTAACAAACATTAGTAATAAATGAAGTCATCATAAGAAGTGAACTAACACAACAACTATGGTCATGATTAGTGTATATGATGACTTGGTGGCACAACAAGGCAGTCATTACCTTTGTTGCCTGATAGCTGTCATTCTTCTGACTTGGTTCCCAACTGGGATGCTCTCTGCATATAGTCTGCACATCTTCCTTGTATCAGAACAGATTTTTTTCCGAACAGTCCATTTTCCTCCCATATCCCAAAGACATACATTTTGGTGAAAGTCCCCATAGGTATGTGTGTTACATGAGAAAGTCTGCATGTATGTCCTGCAATGAACTGACATCCCATCCAGTTCTTGTTTTCTATCATTCACCCACTGCTTGCTGAGATGGGCACCAGATCTCCCAAAGCAGGTATCAGAAAATGGATTAATAAAAAGGAAGAGATGACAGCAGAATTCCTTCCACCACTGGGTAGAACATGCAACTATTAGGTCTGAAGAAAGTAAAATTTCATACAAGATTTGAACAGTTATAGGAAAAAAATGTCTTTGCCACAGCACAATTTTAATGGTGATATGTCTAGTTATTGATATATTAGATATATTCCTAGTGATCTTATAACCACATAGCCAGTGCAAAAGCAGAGGGCAAAATATTTGACTTAAGTGGACTTAGGACGGCGCAGTGGTGCAGCGGTAGTGTTGTCGCCTCACAGCAAGAGATTTTTCGGTTTGATTCTCGGCTGGGGTGCTTTCTGTGTGGAGTCTGCATGTCCTTCCTGTGTTCGTGTGGGTTTCCTCCGGGTGCTCTGGTTTCCTTCCAAGTTACAAAGACATGCATTTGGAGTATTTCTCCCTGGGCCTCTGCTGAAAATTGGCTTTGTTCCAAGTCGGACTTTCCCGGTTAACAAATGTTAAATAAAATGAAAGTAAGCACAGAAACAGTATAAGCAAAAACAAAAATCATTAGAAATAATATGACTTATAAGGAAAGTTACTTTTTATATAAGCCATCACAAATAAGGTAGATGGCAAAGTGTAGGCATTTGCCAACAGAAATAAAATGGTTTTATTTCACTTCAGAAGTGATAACCTTATATCCATATACCGTGAAAGCGATGTATAACTCTGAAGCCACAATTGTATTAATGAATAATGAATGTCTTTCATATATACTGAGTTTACTCATAGGTTAATTACAATGTGTTACAGGTGGTGCATGCCCCCCCCCAACCTTATAATACAATTTTTATCCCCAACAGTCATATAAACATCCTCCGTCTCCTCAGAAACCATCAGTATGAAGACTGTAATGCAACAACAACCACCTAGTTTATGAGCCACCCTCTATGTTGGGTGTATTGGCTTTATCACAAGTGGTATCTGAGATGTACTGCTGTTGTGCATTGTTATGCAGATGCTACAAAATGTATATCCTTCATTGTACGGTAATGTTGTATAATAATGCAGCAAGCACAGGTTTCAGGTGTCTCCCAATTATCTACACTCATAATTTGATCAGTCTAACCCCACGGATGCCACAGTACTGTATTTCTTTTAGCTTTCATACATTGTTCTTTAGTTTAGTTTCTTACTATTCTAAGACCTATGTAAAGATGTATTGGTGAGCTCTCAAGTACTTTGAAAACTTGGCATCTCTGCATTTGTTTGTAGTTCTATCCATATTTATTGGCAAAACATGATGCTTTGTCAGTATACAGCAACAATTTTCAAAAAAGTAATAAGTGCAAACCACTCTCCCATTGTATGGCTTTACTAACACTGCAGTGCTGCATTCCTGAGTGTGCCATCTTTTGGAGGCCCCATCTGCCTCAGTTTGAAGTATTTCAGGTGAATGTAAAATATCTAATAGCACTTAATGAAAAACGTAGGGGAATTTACCTAACCCAATTTCCCCACAAATCAGTTTAAATACCATCTCAGGTCTCCCTTGAAAGAAGGTACTGGCCTAGTGGGACTAATCTGGTCAACAAAGACTGCATAAATAAATAAATGCTGGAATATAATTCAGAATTCTTATTAGTAGCTCATGTCATAATGCCAAAAAGGGTATTCAGCTATAGTAGCAAATGGGTAAAGGAACCAGCAGGGCTGCAGCTTTTAGGCAAAACTATTATGGTCTGGATTCATATCTTCAAGCAAAGCATGAGCTACCAGATTCACTTACATGTTATATGTTATATGTTATTGTAAGAGGTTCGAAGTCAGGCATTCCTGATGGAAGTAACACTACTAGATTACCAGCACAATTTATTTATGTATTGACATTTGTTTATCAGAATAGTCTGACTGAGCAGTGTCCTTTTTCAGTGGAGGCCTGGGGAGAAATGCTTTATTATATAGACATCCTGGTCATCATTTGCATTGTTTCAGCATTTACAGTAAAGTTCATTCTTGAGCAACACTTCCATTATTTAGATATCCTTGACATGAGTTACTTAATTTAAAAACAGTTGGAATTAAAAATAACAGTCACATGGTTTGTATATGAATAAAATTTGTTCAGATAGAGAGTCAGACCATTCCAAAGAAAGGAATGAGGCCAGGAGGCACACGGAAGATAAAGGAGATTAGATGACTGAGGCAGGTATAGTTGTGATAATAGTACATTAAGTTTTGTGCTGCAGAGAGCTATGGCATGAATTCATATAGTTATATAGCTATCTGTTTTACCGGGGGGTGGGGGTGCAGGTGCAGAGCCATTTATCTATCAGGTGTTGCTTCAGCTGGCATTTAGAGTCTTTCAAGCAGCAGACTGTTCTTCAGTGGAGTGGGATGGTATTCCAGCTATTGGCAGTGCAGTGTGAAAACAGGGAGTATCCTGCATTGCTCTTAGGGTTAGTTAGGGAGAATAATGATTTGTTAGTGGAGTGTAGGGGTCCCTTAGTAGTATAAAGTTGAATGATGGAGTAAAGAGACTGGAATCTTTCAGGGTTGTGCAATGATTTGTAGATGGTAAATAACTGATTACAATGAAGAATTATTAAGTCTGAGTCAGTTTTGTTTATTTAGAGAGAGGCAGTGATGTGATCTATGTTCTTGTTTGGTTGAGAATTTGACTGTTTTATTGTAGCATTGTTTTAGTTTGACTGATAGAGAGGAGTTGAGATTGGTTAGGATGGGAGATGTATTTAACAGGGTGGAAAGAAGAAAATATGTGGCTATGTTTTTTTTCTAGGAGAGTCAGTAAGGTAGCGCTTTAATCTATAAGGCAGCCTATCTTTTAATTTGTCTTCTTTATGGCTTGCCGAAGGTGGGGATCAAGTTTCATGTGGTTGTCTGTAATCACACCTAGTACTTTGGTGTGAGATACCAGTTCTGTATTGGTCTTGTTGGAGGACAGTGTATTAAAGGTAGTTTTTGGGAGGTGAGAGAGTTAGGATAAACGGTAGTAATTTATTTATTTATTTAATTGGATTCAAGAGGAGTTGTGAGTTGGCAAGATAAGTTTCTATGGAGGATAATGATTTCTGAGTGAGCGTTTGGATCATGGATAGTTTCCTAGCAGCACATATTACAATGGAGTCATCTGTATATTGTACTATGGTGGTCTCTTTGGCTGCTATGTTTGGGTTAGTGAGAAACAAGTTAAACAGTAGTGGTCCCACCATGGAGCCTTAAGGGACTCGACAAATATTGAAAGGAAAGAGGAAAAGTCCTCTTCCCATTTCACTGCCTCACACCTATTAATGAGGTAACTAATAACCCAGTTAAGTGAGGTGGGTGACAGCCCATAGGAAGAGAATTTGATGACTGACCGTGTTGAATACCTATGGTATATCCAGAAATAGGGCTGAGGTTAGAAAACTGAATTTCTATTGTGATTAATTTTATCTGTGAACCTTAGAAGGCATTGCTTGTATTGTGATTAGGTCTGAAACTATGCCATGAGGGAGAAAGGAGGTTATGAAAAGTGATATGTGTTGTAAGTTGAGAGTAAATACATCTTTCCAAGATTTTGGATAAGTAGTAGCATAGCTGGGGAGCAAGAGAGGCAACTGCCCTAGGTGCAAAGTGTTGGGGGGAGTGCAATCAGTTGAACCTGATATTTCTTTACTGCAGTACCAGATTTTAAAGGCTGGTGTTACTTTTGCAGTCAAACCTGAGCCTGTAGCTCTTTGTGTATGGTCTAAACTGTATCCACTGCTTGCTACATTGTAGCAAGCAGTTTGCTGCAGTTTAAAGATTATTTTTTTTAACTAAAACCTGAGCACTGTAGCACTCTTTGCAGGCAGGGTATAAACAGCAACAACTGTTTGCTACATTTGTAACAAGCAGTTTGCTACAGTTTAAAAAGAAGATTTTTTTTTAAACTAAAATCTGAATGCTGTGGTATTCCCTGCAGGCAGGGTATAAACTGCAGCAATGTAGCAACTGTTTGCTCCATTTGTAGAAAACAGCAACAGTTTAAAGGAATTTTTTTTAAAGAAAATTTGTTGAAGGAGAGTTGGGGACAGGGCACAGAAACAGGACCTGAAAGGCTGGGGCGGAGGGCATAACATGTGCAGTGGAATGAACGTCTGTTTTTGTTTTCTTTTTTCTTTTTTTTTTTTTTTTTTTTGCTGTTCAGTGGAAGAGCTTTGTGGGTGGGGTGCAGATATAAGTGTAATAAGCCATTCGCTTATAATGTATCAATAGGCTTTTTTGCTCTGGGGAGAGGGATTAGTTCATAGTACCAGACGGGGAGCTGGTTGAACCATCTACACTTCTGTGGATAAGGGTGAGAGAATGGCGACTGGTCTAAAGTTTGTGAACTCAGTCGAGGAGCCTCTTTTAAGAAGGGGTATTATAAGGGATTTTTTTCCATAGGTTGGTGACATTTTTGTCTTAGCTAGAGTTTGTTTGTTTGTGTCTTTCGGCTTTTCCCGGTTAGGGGTCGCCACAGCTGAACTCCAGTCCGCTAATGATTGGTAGTGGATTTTTACGTACCAGGTTACCAGCCCTGATGCACAATCTTCAACGAAGGCATGCCCCATTCATGTATGCCTCCACACACAAGACGCTCTAGCTGAGAATCAAACGGGACAATGTCTTGCTATGAGGCGACAACGCTACCGCAGCACCACCACCGCAGTGTTTTAGCTAGAGTAGCTTATTAAAATAAAGACAGGATATGCAAGGAAATCTGCAGAGATTTTGAGGAATTCAGATGGGAGTTGGTCATTGGCAGTTTTTGCTGTCTTAAGGGTGGGTAGATATTTTTTAATTGTAGAGGTTGGCACTGGAGCGAATGTGAAGGTTTGTCTGGTCTTCAGTAACTGGAATGGGATGGTTGGATTTGTAGTAGCTTTGTTTGTAGGAGGGAGGCTATTATGTTTATAAATATGAGTTAAACTGTAAAGCAATGTTTTTTAAGGAACAGGTTGTAGATGTGCTGGGCTGGGTTGATTTTCAAGGATTAAGCAATGTATTTGTTGATTTCCAGAAGATTTTTGGATTGTTTGATGATGTTGTTTGAGTTTTGCTATAATAAGCCTTTTTGTCCTGTTTTATGCATTGCTTGGTATGGTTCCTTATCTGCCTATATTGTTGCAGGGATATTTGAGACTTGTTCTGTAGCCATGACGTCCAGGCCTTATTGTTAAGTTGCTTGAGTTGCTTTGTTTTTTAAGTTAAAGGAGCACCGCACCCACAGACTCAAAAAACATGTTTATTTCATTATGGCTTGATGTTTCCTACATTTTAACAGCACTCTTGGATTATTTACAGGATTTTAAATATTTTATATGTAATTCCAGAGTCTAACCACATGAGGTCTAGCATTTTGACGTGGTTTTGATAAATCAGTTTGCCATTCAATATCACAGAATGCAATGTTTGGCTCAAAAATGTTACATCATGCAGGCCTCCATTTGCCTAAAGCTCCTGTCACTTCATAGATGTTGCATGCATACACTGCTCTCTTTTAGTTAGTACTTTGTAAGTAACGTTCCCTGCTGCTGAATAACTACTTAAAACAGAAGCAGTGCAAATGTCACCGAACACACTTTCAAAGTGCTGTTTACTGCTGCCTTTTTAATTAAGTTTAAATGGCACTAATTTGTCAGAGACTGAATTCCAGTCCATCTACTTCTCCCCTCCCCTGTAACACTTAGCTTCCCTAGCTGTCAAAGTCCTGAGGGTAATTTGACCTGTTAATTCCTGTGATTGGCAGCTCTCAGCAGGGGGCTTGACTCATGTAATTTAATCCTTGTTCTTAGCAGTTCTTTTGACAGAGGGGACATTTGTTTTTGCTGCACTATAGCCATGGCCTTACATGACTGCATTCACATCTAGTTCATGTAGTAACTCCTGGAAGGTCTTGCACCAAGGCGCTGCAGAATAAAATATTTAGGGTCTGAACCAGTTTAGATTTTTAGTAATTTAATTCTTCATGCTTCCGAGTTGTTAAAAATTGAGATTGACATCTGCAAAGTGTGTTGGTATGCAGTGTCTACCTACATATGTTTTTACTCCACTGGTTGGTTTTCAAAAATACTTTTGCACTATCCCTGCATATTCATTTGTGCATACAAACCACATCACTATATTTTCCCTTCCCTTTTGTTGTGTCCAGAAATGACAGTGGCCAGTGGTGAATGCTTAAATTTCAGTTATCACAAAGAATTTTTTTTGTTTGTTTAAAAAGGATATCAAGGTTAATTTACCTTGACTCAGATAACAGATGTCACTGCAAGGACTGACTTTTGAAATTTTGACGTGCACGGACAAAATGCCTTACTCCTTTCATTTTCCAGTCTCCATTCCAGTTGGTGCTATGGCTGTAATACTGGTGTTTGCTCACCCCGTCAAAAAAATCCCCACTATTACAAAGCAATTTTGCAGTGTAGTAACAACCCTTAGTCTTGCCAATAGGCTGTTTACAGTGCAAATGCCATTCTAACCCTCATAGTTTCCGTTCAAGCACTTTGGCTTGACACAAGGTATATGCCTCCAGGTACTGTCAGCAGGATATGGCATGATTTGCTACATTTCTGTTACTAGAATATTATTCCAGCCATATATTTTCCCTTAGTAGTTGTTTGAGAACCAACTAGTACTTTTATAAGACCTTCTGCCCTGTATCCCTTTAGATCTCTCTGGCCACTCTTTCACAGACTCATACATATGTGCAGAATTTTTACTAAGGTCTTTCCTGCATGTCAAGGTTGGTATGGACATTGTGAGACTCTGGAGCAATTTCTGCATGTAGACAGACAATCCTCTTTACCAAATAGGAACACAATTTCTGAGAGATGCATTTACATTATGAACCTATAGTCTAAGCTCACTCCTCTCATGACAGTATTACTGGCATTGACAAATTTGACAACACAGTCACTACACCTCAAACTCCACCCACACATATGGAGGTTCTCAGGAAAAACAATCTCCAAACAAAAGACACCTCCGTGCAGAAAACAAACGTGACTTCCACACCGCTCCACACCACACACCACTCAGTCGACACACCTGTGCTTCACAAGCAGTAAGGCTTAACCTTAAACATACCATGATTCATCATGGGAGACTCCATTTTGAGCCACACATAATTGTATCACTCAGCAGTCTGGATAAGAAGACATTCCAGAGAAGATGTTTTCCAGGTGCCAGATTCAGACATGTCACCCATGCAATCAAGTCTCTCATCAACACAGACTGGTAAGACCCTGTCATACTCCATGTCAGTTGTGAATGTACTTGTGATGCAACTCCCTGGATTGTATGTGGAGAAACATGAATAAGCTTGATGATTTTGTGCCCTTGCACAGGAATGTCCCCAGCAGCTTTACACAGTCACCAGGAGATATGTCTACATGCATACAGGAAATGGACTTACTTTCAACCAACATTCCAGAATGTTCATGTGCCTGACAGCTCCGACGGATCTGATCGACAGACCACAATGCTTAGACAGACCTGGCCTACATCTGTATCACTTGGGCATCAGGCTTCTGGCAAAGGTTCCCAATTCCACCATTATGCTTTTAGGAGTTGTCATGCTGGCAACACTCAATATGGTGCAGTGGTGCAGCGGTAGTGTTATCACTTCACAGCAAGAGGTTCTCTGGTTCGATTCTCAACTGGGGTGCCTTCTGTGTGGAGTCTGTATGTCTTCCCTGCGTTCATATGGGTTTTCTCTGGGTACTCTGGTTTCTTCCCACATTACAAAGGCATGTGCTTTGGACCATTTCTCCCTGGGCCTCCGCTGAAAATTGGCTTTGTTCCAAGTCGAACTTTCCCAGTTAACAAATGTTAAATAAATAAAATAAAAAAATACCAGTACCAAAAGAAATCATATAATAATGTCTGCAAAAGGCCTTAGTGTAAGAGAAACAAAGTGATAACGTTTATCACTTTTTGTTTTTGTACTAGATTTGTAAGCAAAGGAATACATATCTTTTGGTGGATAGTTGTTGGAAGCTGCCTGTGCTGCCTTCTTATTCACATCAGAATGCAACGTAGTGGTAATGCTGCTAAACAGTAGCAGTCTATAGATGTAACATCACACATTGCAAACATTCAAAAAGCTTTCTTTTGGCTACATTTGTGCAGTTACGGAAACCTGTTTGACAGCTGCGATTAGCATTCAAGCTTTAGCAGGTTAATCAACCGACCATACTCACACAACACAAACAGCTTTGCAGTAAAATCCAAGGGAGGTGCATTTTTAATATATTACAGACAGTATGTTACAGCCTTATGGCAACATGTAAATTTGGTCAGCACACATCACTGCTAACTGACTAACTCCTCCTCATGTTTTTCATAATGGAAACCCAAAAGTAACTACAAACATTAAAAACCACATGCACAGCAGAGCCCCTGCTCTACTCAACTTCCTTAGCCAGCCGTGGTCCACACAGCACTGTCACTCACACTGGTAGTGCGGCTCAGCCTCAAGAACACAAGGTATCAGGCCAAGTCATGTGAGCAAAAAACCATGTACAGACCCGAAAAACAGTAATCAAACAATGCCATGGTGACACACACTGTTAAGGCTATAATACAATTTTAATCAGCATGAAATGAAGACATTGCACGTGTAGTGATCAAAACCGTACAGAGTTTTTATCAGTCAGTAGTGACTATAGTGAACTAGCCATGGACATTAATTGTTAATGCATTTAACATGTATGCATGTAAAGTAAAGTTAAATTGATATATTACCCTTTAAATGCAGTTCATTGCGTCTCATTTGTTCAAAGGTTAATGGATCTACACTTACTGAAACAGTCGTTCCTTTTTGTTTTTCAAAATCAACCCTTTTTACCCATTGTCGGCATAAAATGGGAAAACATCCCTCAAGCTGTAGCAGTTGCTGTGCTGAATGTGTAAATATTAAGTAGCTGATAGTATAGCTGCCTTCAAAATACAAGTTTTTGACTTATTTCCTATTGTATTGTTTCCTTCATAGAAAACCAGTTTTTCCCAAAATGTGTTCATCAAAATGGCATTTAAATAACTCAGCTGACTGGTGTCGGTCTCATGTAATATGCATTTTTGGATATTGTGGGTAGCTTAAATATGATAAAATTAGACCAGATCATGTTTGTGTACAACATCATGAATTCATCATGTATACAAATATCAAAACTATAAAGCAAAATTCAGTAAAACAGAACCTAAGTCAAGTTCTCTTCTGCTCAACTATGAACTGTGTTTGTGTATGTGTATGTGTTTGAGCAGTAAATTGCTTTTAAAGTTAAAAAATGCAACTATGTTTTGTTTGGCCACAATGACTATGCTGTTTTTATTTTGCTTTTTTCATTCTGTATAGTTCAAAATAATATTATGCACAAGTAAGTGTTGTGCAGAACTGATGTTCTTCTCATTTTACTGAGGAGATGAAAGTTCATTTGACGTATTACCAGAGACAAACAAATGTTTAAACTTCTTCATATAATTAAATGAGCAGTACGCTTGTACACATTCAAGATGATAATGTCTCCAGGAAATATATTTATATCTGTATGTATATGTCTATAGATTAGATTAATTAACACCTATCAAAAATACCAAATATCACAATCCTGAATTTCATAAAACTTCATAATCTGGAAGCCCAAAATCCTGAAAACTCAAAATCCTGAATCCCAAAAGACTGAAAACATGCAGGATGGATTCACTAGACAATCTTGAAATACTGAAATACTTTGTCGAATCCGCTGTCGTGGTGTCGTGTTCGTGACGTGCAGTGCGGTTTGTGGATTAAGCTAGGGATTCAGGTAAGTGATGTTTATGTAAAGGTATTGGGTAGGGATTTTAGTGTGTGTAGTGGTGGTTTTTGTGTGTTTTGTGTGTTGTGTGTTTGCATGTTCTTTAGTGCGACCTCAGAGTTAGTATATATAAGTAGGGGGGTGGGGGGTGCAGGGGTGCGTGCCCCCCTGCTTATAGGTAGGGTAGGTGTGTTTGTGTATTATGTTGTGTTTGTGTGTGTTTGTTTGTTGTAGTATAGTTAGGTAGGTATATGTGTGTTTGTGTGCTGGTGTGTGTGTGTGTGTGTGTGTGTGTGTGTGTGTGTGTGTGTGTGTGTGTGTGTGTGTGTGTGTCTGTGTGTGTGTATGGTCGCAATTGTGATTTTCGCGGTTGTGGGTTTTCGGGTATGTGGGATTTCAACTATTCAGTCTCGAAATACTGAAATTCAACATTTCAGTATTTTGAGATTGTCTAGTGAATCCCTCAGGATTCCACCAAATATAAGCAGCGGGGCAAGCCCCTATGCACCCCCATGTGGGGGGCTGTGCCCCCACACCCCCTGTTACTTAAATATATCAACACCAAGATTGCAGTTCACTACACTATCATGAGTTATGTTGTAGTATAGCAAGTTAAAAGGGAATGTTACTAAGGTTACAACAGGCAGTCATGAACACATGTGATGGTATGTTTGCCATTTTTTTCTATGGACTGCAATCTTGGAGTTTATATATTTAATTAGCAGGGGGTGTAGGGGCACAGTCCCCCCACATGTAGGGTGCTGGGAGGGTTTGCTCTCCTGCCCATACTTGGTTAAAAGTGCTATCCTTTGTCTTCTATGTGTTTCTATGTGCCCTTCTACTGGAATATTGTCATTCTTTGTGTCCTGTATATTTTCAGTATTTTATGATGCAGGAATTTGAGTTTTCAGGATTTAGAATTTTTAGGATTTTGGGTTCCCAATTATGAAGTTCAGGATTGTGATATTTCAGGATTGTGTATATATATATATATATATATATATATATATATATATATATATATATATATATATATATATATAGATGATATAAGATATAGGGCAGGATTCTGGAATGCTAACACTAGTGTATAAGATCTGTATTCAATAACATCCCTACCACATTTTTCTTTCTCTTAAATAATTTCAAAATGTTTCCCACCTTTAATGTGACCTATAACCTGTACAATTCAATTGAAAAACAAATCTGTTAAGGGAAAAATATAAAAAATAAAAAATATACAATATGCTGGTTGCATAAGTGTGCACACCCTTTAACTAATACTTTGTTGTGTGTGCACACCCTTAAACTGATACTTTGTTGAAGCACTTTTTGATTTAATTAGAGCATTCAGTCTTCTTGGGTACACACCTGCCATCAATAAAAGAGACTCTGATTAATCTCATGTGAAGATATGTGAAGGATGCCAGCCTAGCCAGATAGAATTTTGTAGATAATTATGTCATTTGTAAATATTAATATAAGCCACAGGCTTGTTCTCTTAAATGGAAGAAATGGTGTTAAGTGTTGAACTTCAAAAATGTAACCATATTGCACTCTGCTGGAGGAAAGCTGATAAGTCAAGCATTGTATAATTGTTTGATCTCAAAACTCAGAGATGAGAGGTCTGAATGAATGAATTCTTCCTATTGTTTTGAGACCAGAGTCAATGACTAGAATTTACATGCATAATATCTTTTATTGCTCTGCTTCCTAACCAGCTGCAAGATCAAAAGGGCTGTTAAACTCTGAGTTTCTGTCAGCCTGGGAATAATGATGTAATCTGAAATTAATCAGTGGTACTGTGTTATCAATTTAAGGACAGAGAGAGAGAGAGAGAGAGGGAGAGTGAATCAGATCATTTTGCATTTGTTTTCAGAACTGACAACATCACCAGCACTGTCTTGCTCTATATGTAAGTTTATTTTAGAACTGTGTTTGCTGTTAGATATAGATCGGAAATATGAAGTCTAGTCTAGCTGTTTTCTGTACTGATGTCAGAACTTTTCTACTGTATTATTTTAACCATTTCTGTATGATCTCTGAACTCTTGACTAGCACCGTGTAGCAAGAAGTATTGTCTTGTGTTCTTATTATTTATTATTAAATATTTTTAAACCTTTCAACTGTGGTTGTTTTATGTAGAGATAATTTAAGCTCTAGAGTACATTGCATGTATATAGTGATACTGTCCAAGCCACTCCAAATAAGCCTTGCTGTTCATCACACTTACCATCTGGATAATAATATTGCACAGTAATAATTGGACACCCTTTGATAACGGCCTTATTAGAAGCTGATATTAGTGGTTGGTGACAAGTGGTACTACCATATAGTCTGGGCAGAATGGGCACAGCTGGAGAACCTGTGCCAGCCTTCCCCAGGAGTGTCTGTGTATATAACTCATATCTCAAAGTGTGTGTGTGTGTGTGTGTGTGTGTGTGTGTGTGTGTGTGTGTGTGTGTGTGTGTGTGTGTGTGTGTGTGTGTGTGTGCGCGTGTGTGTGTGAACTACTTGGGCAGGGACACGAAGCACTGGTTGGACAGAGAGGGTGCTGGAGATTTCAGCTTGACCACTAGGCTGAGATCTGGACCCTATAGCTGTGCCAGTGGGGAGTCTTATTGGGGATCTGAAGATAAAGGGAGTAGCTAGCCACAGATTGACTGATCTCTGTGTGCTCTTAAGGGAAATTGTACTTTACTGTGTGTGTAATTGTTATCCTTCCCAATGTGGATGACCTTCACTGGTCTTAGTGGTGAGGACTAAGGCTCCTTGATTGCTGGGCCAGTGCACGGGCATCACATATTAATTGTTTGGCAGTGGTGGGATATCCACACCACATATTAATTGTTTGGCAATGGTGGGGTACCCACACCACATATTAATTTGTTGGCAATTGGCTTGTAGTGGTGTGGATAGTGAATTCCTGTAGCTTGTGTACAGTGATCACTGAAGGTATTTTTGTACTCTAAATCAGGCATGCAGTGAATATTCAGAGTTTAGATCACAACTGCTTTATTTCTTTTGTTAGCTTAGTTAGTCAGGGAGAGCAGGCAAGAAAGTCAGCAGAGGAGTATGGCAAGCTATCAAGGAGCCAGATGGCTGAGATGTGCCAGGCTAAGGGACTGGTGCATGGAAACCTGACTAAAGCAGACATGATTGCAGCTTTGGTCACAGCTACATCAGAAAACAGCAATCAGGAGGGTGATCAGACTGGCCATGGAGATGTACAACACTCAGAGAATGGACAGCTCAACCTTTTTGCAGAGGACTTAAAAATCCATCTGGAGCTAAAGAGACATGAGTTGGAGGCCAGGCATTTGGAAACAGAGGCAGCAGAGATATTGAGATGTCTACAGGCTGACGAGAATGAAAAACTGCTATGCCTGGATTGTGAGGAGAAGGAAAGGCAGAGGCAGCAAGTAAAGGAGATGCTGACTCTTCACCAGAGTCATGGAGGTAATGGGGAAAGGAGTAACTTGACCCCAGAAGCAGAAAAGGTCAGTAAATTTCATCCGCAGTTTACAGAGGGGGATAATTTTGATAGTTTCATTCATATGTTTGAGAGGGTATGTAAACAGTATGATGTTGACCAAAGGCTCTGGGTGCAGTTCTTGACCCCATTACTCCATGGTAAAGCTGTAACTATTTTGTCCAAAATGTCTGACATTGACTGTTTTAATTATACTGCTGTTAAGAATTGTTTGTTCGAATTTTTAAGCTAACACCTGAAACTTATAACAAAAAGTTTCATGAGCATAGACGCAAGGCAGATGAAAGTGTGTGTGAATATGTTGTTGAACTGAGCACTTATTTTCATAGGTGGGTGAGTTGATGTCAGGTCACCACATTTGAAGGGCTGACAGACCTTTTGGTAGGGGAACAAGCCCTTAGCACTTTGCCTGAGGAATGAGGATCTGGTTAGCTGATAGACATTGTGCTACTTCAGATTAGTTGGTGAAGATGAGAGACCTATACCTAGCATGCAGAGTATCCCTGCACAGGAAAGGGACCCCAGAACTGCTTATGGGTCTAAAGGAACCCATGGTGGGCAACCCAGACTGCCCCAAGAGAATCTGCCAGTATCAGGGGAAGCCAGTAGTCCAGGTACACATCCAGGAACTAGGGTTAAATGTTTTGAATGCAACCAGTGGGGCCATGTGTCATACAGATGTCCACGGAGGCAAGGTGGGGAACAAAAGGTGAGAGAACCAGTAGATGGGAAAGACAAAATGCCAATTGTAGGTTGTCTTCAGACAACAGGGGTACCAAGCTACCATCCAGCAGATGTCCTGATAGGGAGGGATTTTTATGAGGCAGTAGCATGTGTTTATGCAGTTACATGCAGTCAGGCTTTGAGACAAGCATGTGAGTCTGATAGCCTGGGGAGACCTAGACAGACCGCATACTTGCAGCCAAAACTGGTGATGAGGTGGTTACTTCATTGAGGGAGCTACTCTGCAGCAGTGAGACTGAAGGTGTGCTATAGTTGCTTGTGGGTATTGATGTTCCCTTGGACAGAGTGACCGCAAAGATAGAGGTGAGTAGTAGTACCCAGGCTGACAGTGAGGCACCGCTGTCAGAGGATACCAGACTTCCTGTGGAAGGGGAGCTGGGGAGGGTTACAAAGAGAGAGTTGAGACAGGCTCAGCTCTCAGACCCTACATTACAAGGCCTGAGGCAGGTAGCTAGTGAGGCACCTGATTCTCAAGGGAAGGGGGAATCTCTATACTAGGACAAAGGGTTAATGTATATAGAGAGTGGACCCCTGAGGGATAGCTAGAAGGTGAAAGGGTACAGCAGTTGGTAGTGTCTAGAGCCTATCATCTGGCACTTCTAGCCGTAGCCCATAATATTCCCTTTGCAGGTCATATTGGCATAAAATGTACAAAGAGACATTTTATGCAGAACTTCTATTGGCCTGGAATTTCCAGAGATGTAACTGGGCACTGCCAAAGGTAGGCAAGGCAGGAGACAAGGTGAGAGCTCCTTTGACGCCTTTGCCTGTGATTGAAGAGCCATTTCAGAGGGTAGCTATGGATATTGTGGGGCCTCTGAGTACCCCAAGTTCCACAGGGAAAAAGTGTATCCTAGTGATAGGATATTATGCTACAAGATAGCCTGAGGCAGTGGCTTAGTTCTCTATTGAGGCAGAAAAGGTGGCAAATGCTTTGTTAGAGATTTTCAGCAGGGTAGGTTTCCCCAAAAAAATACTGACTGACAGAGGTGCCAATTTCATGTCAGACTTGCTGGCTTGTCGGTGGAAGTACTGTGGGGTGAAGCACCCGAAGACCACCCCCTACCATCCCCAGAATACTGGTCTTGTTGAGAGGTTAAATTCTACACTCAAGTCCATGCTACTGGCATTCACAGACCAGTTTAAGAGGGAGTGGGACAAATATTTGCCCCATTTGTTGTTTGCTTACAGAGAGGTTTCCCAGGAATCCACAGGTTTTTCACCTTTTGAGTTGTTGTATGGGCATAGGGTGAGGGGACCTTTAGATTTAATTTGTGATGAGTGGGAAGGTGAGTGTGAACCTCACAAGGAGTCTGTTGTGCCATATGTCCTAAACCTCAGGACAAGGCTCAGGGAACTCATGGGTTTTGCCTAGGAGAACCTGGCAGAAGCCCAACAACAGAAAAAGATATAGTATGACAGGAATGCTCGTGCTAAAGAGTATACTGCAGGGCAGCAGGTAATGGTTCTCATTCCTGTCAGACACAACAAGCTGCAAGCAGCTTGGGAGAGACCCAACAAGGTGGTAAGAAAGGTAAGTGATGTTAACTACATGGTGGAACTGCTAGGCAGGAGGCAGGGGCACAAGTTGTACCATGTTAACATGATGAAACCTTACCAAGATAGGGAGGCCCTTGTGCTGAGTATTTGCAGTGGCTTGCAGGAAGAGTCTGAGGGAGATCTGGGGAGTGATCTTCTCAGTGAGGCTTGGACTGACAGCTCAGTGGAAGGGGTAGCAATGTCCCAGCAGTTATCTCCTACCTAGGTTCGAGAAATCTGAGCAGTGTTACAGGAGGTTGGGGACATGTTCACTGGGAAACCAGGGTGCACCACCTGGTGCAGCACCAGGTGGATACAGGACCCCAAAGGCCTATAAGGCAGGCCCCTTATAGGGTGCCTGAAAGAGTCAACTAGATTCTGAGGGAGGATATACATAAGATGCTGGAACTAGGGGCAATTCAAGAGTCCAACAGTCCCTGGGCCTTCCCAGTGGTGCTGGTGCCAAAGAAGGATGGCAGCACCAAGTTGTGTATGGACTACAGGAAATTAAATAGTCACACAGAGTCATATGCTTACCCCATGCCTAGGATAGATGAGGCCCTAGAGCAGCTGGGTGGGGCTAAGTATCTTACCACCATTGATTTTACCAAGGGTTACTGGCAGGTGCCCTTGACTCCCAGCGCAAGAGAGAGATCAGCCTCTGTGAATCCTTTTGGTTTGTATGAGTTCACAAATATGCCCTTTGGGATGAAAAATGCCCCAGCAACTTTCCAGAGGCTGGTAGATCAAGCAATGTTTCTCAAGGATCACTTGACAAACTAGCTTGAGTTCTCCGGGGGGGGGGGGAGAGATATGTGAAGGCTGCCAGCCTAGCCAAATAGAATTTTGTAGATAATTCTGTCATTGTAAATATTAATGTAAGGCACAGGCTTGTTCTCTTATATGGAAGAAATGGTGTTAAGCGTTGAACTTCAAAAATGTAACCACATTGCACTCTGCTGGAGGAAAGCTGATAAGTCAACCATTGTATAATTGTTTGATCTCAAAACTCGAAGCCGAGATATCTGAATTAATTTACATGTATAATGTCATTTATTGCTCTGGCTTTCTGACCAGCTGCAAGATCAAAAGGGCTGTTAAACTCTGAGTTTCTGTTAGCCTGGGAAACAGAGAATGATTATGTAATCTGAAATGAGTCAGTGGTACTGTGTTATCAATTTAAGGACAGAGAGAAAGAGAATCAGAGCATTTTGCATTTGTTTTCAGAACTGACATCACCAGCACTGCCTTGCTCTATATGTAAATATATTTTAGAACTGTGTTTGCTCTTAGATATAGATAGGAAATAGGAAGTCTAGTCTAGCTGTTTTCTGTACTGATGTCAGAACTTTTCTATTGTATTATTTTAAGCCTTTCTCTGTGATCTATGAACTCTTGACTAGCACTGTGTAGTAAGAAATATTGTCTTGTGTTCTTATTATTAAGCCTTGCAGTTCATCACACCATTTGGATAATAATATTGCACAGTAATAATTGGACATCCTTTGATAAGGACCTTATTAGTAGCTGATATTAGTGGTTGGTGGTAAGTGGTACTAATGTATAGTCTGGGCAGAAGGGCCATAGCTGGAGAACCTGTGCCAGCCTTTCCCAGGAGTGTCTGTGTGGTTGTATGGGTCGACAACGGAGAAGACTGACAGTTGAGATTCCCGACACTGAGAACACCGACATGTTAAGGTAAGTGTGCGATAGGGACGGACGTTAGGGTCAGGATGTGGGTAAGATAAGTGTGTGATAGTGACAGACATTAGGGTAGGGTGCAGGTCAGGTAAGTGTGCGATAGTGATGGACGTTAGGTTTAGGGGGGTTAAGTGAGTTAAGGTTAGGGTGCGGGTAAGGTAAGTGTGCGATAGTAACAGAGTTAAGGGTTAGGGGCAGATTAAGTGAGTTAGGGTTAGGGTGTGGGTAAGGTAAGTGTGCGATAGTGACAGAGTTAAGGGTTAGGGGCGGATTAAGTGAGTTAGGGTTAGGGTGCGGGTAAGGTAAGTGTGCGATAGTGACAGACCTTAGGGTTAGGGTTTGGGTTAAGGTTAGTGTATAGATAGTTGTGTATGTAAGGTTATGTGTAGGTTTGTAAGGTTTTTGTTGTGCTTGTGTTGTGTGTGTGTTTTTCAGGAAAGGTATTTGTTTTGTTGATTGTCGGGATTGTGGTTTGTCGGGCATGTGAAGTTTCATGTTTTTGAACTTTCTTTTTTTTCGGTTTTGTTGTGTCGGTTATTTCGTTGTCGGTGTTTTGGCGTGTCGGTGTTATCAGGTAGACCCGTTTGTATATAACTCATATCTCAAAGTGTGTGTGTGTCAGCTACTTGGGCAGGGACACAAAGCACTGGTTGGACAGAGAGGGTGCTGGAGATTTTAGCTTGACCACCAGGCTGAGATCTGGACCCTATAGCTGTGCCAGTGGGGAGTCTTACTCGGGATCTGGAGAGAAAGGGAGAAACCAGCCCCAGATTGACTGATCTCTGTGTGCGCTTTAGAGAAATTGTACTTTACTGTGTGTACATTTCTTAGTGGTGAGGATTGAGGCTCCTTGATTGCTGGACCAGTGCACGGGCATCACACCCCAAATAAAGATCAGCTGTCCTAGTAGGATTTTCCTGACATTTACTCAATTGCCTGCTACAGCAAAAGTCATGGTTTGCAGAGAACTTACAAAGCATCAAAGGGATATCATTGTTGAAAGGTATCAGTCAGGAGAAGATATAAAAAATCTTTTTACAGCATTGGATATACCATGGAACACAATGAAAACAGTCATCAAAAAGTGGAGAAAATATGGGACAACAGTGACATTGAAAGAACTGGATGTCCCTCCAAATTTGATGAAAAGACAAGACAAAAACTGGTCAGGGAGGTTGCCAAGAGACCTACAGAAACAGTGAAAGAGCTGCAGGAATTTATGGCAAGTACTGGTCGTGTACTACATGTGACAACAATATCCTGCATTCTCCCATATGTCTGGACTATGGGGTAGGGTTGCAAGCTGGAAGCCTTTTCTTACACAGAAAAACTTCCAGGCCTGGATAAAATTTGCAAAACAATACATCGTCTCCCAAAAGCATTTGGGAAAATGTGTTATGGTCTGATGAGACCAAGGCTGAACTTTTTGGCCACAATTCCAAAAGGTACGTTTGGTTCAAAAACAACACTTTGCATCACCAAAAGAACACCACCCACACAGTGAAGCATGGTGGTGGCAGTATTATGCTTTGGGGTTGTTTTTCTTCAGCTGGAACTGGGGCATTAGTCAAGGTGGAAGGAATTATGAACAGTTCCAAATACCAGTCAGTTCTGGTGCAAAACCTTCAGGCATCTGCTAGAAAGCTGAAGATAAAGAGGAATTGCACCTTTCAACACGTCAATGACTCGAAGCATACCTTCAAATCAACAAAAGAATGGCTTCACCAGAAGAAAATTAAAGTTTTGGAATGGCCCAGCCAGGGCTCAGACCTAAATCCAATAGAAAATCTGTGGGGTGACCTGAAGAGGGCTGTGCACCAGAGATGCCCTCTCAATCTGACAAATTTGGAGCACTTTTACAAGGAAGAGTGGGCAAATATTGCCAAGTCAAAATATGCCATGCTGATAAACTCCTACCTAAGAAGACTTGTTGTTGTGTCTTTCGGCTTTTAGGGGTCGCCACAGCGGAACTCCGGTCTGCTAATGATTGGCAGTTGATTTTTATGTGACGAGTTGCCAGCCCTGATGCACAACCTTCAATGAAGGTATGCCCATTCATGCATGTTTGCACGCAGAAGACGCTCTAGCTCAGAATCGAACCGGACAACATCTTACTGTGAGGCGACAATGCTACCGCAGCACCACCACCGCGACTGATTGCTGTAATTAAACCAAAAGGTGCTTCAACAAAGTGTTAGTTTAAGTGTGTGCAGACACAACAAAGTATTAGTTTAAGGGTGTGCACACTTATGCAACCAGTGTATTGTACGATTTTAATTTTTTCCTCTAACAGATTTGTTTGTTTTTCAATTGAATTGTACAGGTTATAGGTCACATCAAAGGTGGGAAAAGTTTTGAAATAATTTATTGCAGTCTCATTTTTTATATCACAAAAATCTGACATTTTAACAGGGGTGTGTAAACTTTTTATATCCACTGTATATATATATATATATATATATATATATATATATATATATATATATATATTATATAATATATATATATATATATATTCTATATTTATATATTCTATATTTATATATTCTATATTTATATTTATATGTCTAAGTCTCTCGTTCTCTCTCTCTATGTATATATATATATATATATATATATATATATATATATATATATATATATATATATATGCCGCGGTGGTACGGCAGTAGCATTGTTACCTCACAGCAAGAGGTTCTCTCCCGTTCGATTCTCGGCGTGGCTTGGGAGTGCCTTCTGTGTGGAGTCTGCATGTCCTCCCCGCGGTTGGGTAGCGTTTGAAAAACATGCGTGCATAAATGGGCGTGCCTTCATTGAAGGTTGGGCGTCGAGCTGGCGCCTTGGTGTTTCGTAAAAATCTACTGCCAATCATTAGCGGACCGGAGTTCCGCTGTGGCGCCCCCTTACTGGAAAAAAGCCGAAAGACAAATATATATATATATATATATATATATATATATATATATATATATATATGTGTGTGTGTGTGTGTGTGTGTGTAAGTGTATATGTGTGTTTGTGTACACATATTTATTTATTTTTGACATTCGTTTAATGGGATAATCTGACTTTGTCAAACAGAACCCATTTTCAGCGGAGGCCTTGGGAGAAAAGCTCCAAATTACAGAGATCTACAAACTTTGAACAATTAACAATATTTACAAATGTATGGTAATACAAGTGTTACAACAAGTAGAATACAGATTTACAAATGCAGTAAAAATGTAAATAAAATAAATGATAAAAGTTAAACCTGATAAAATATAAAAATATAAAAATGTAAAAATGCAAAAATGCAAAGCCCAGAAATTAAGCACAATGATGTGAGTGTTTGAAAAGTAATCAAGAAAAATACTTACCAGAATAAAGTCATAGTCTGAAAAAGTTCATAAGAAGATAGAGAGATACAATATGAACTAAACTTGAGAAAAAAAAAGGTTTGTCCAGATTGTCACAAAGGCAAAGCCGGGAGTTAATCATGTGTTGTTTCAGCATGGATTTAAAGGCAAGAAGATCAGGAAGTAGTTAGAGAAAGAGAGGTCCAAGCTTTGGCAACATAGTAAGAGTAGAGGCTTAGACCAGCTGACTTAGAGGGTTTGGACATAGTGAGAAGATCTTTATCTGTGGACCTAAGTGATCTGTTTAGTTTGTATGACTTGATGATGTTGTTTAGGGCTGGGCAGGCTAGGCATTTGTAGACCATGTTATGGAGTGTAATAAGTTGGGTGAAAAGCAGGTAGTTGGAGAATTCTATCCGGTTTAGTTTTTTAATGCCAGACAGTGATGGGTTCTGGTTTTCGAGTTGGTGGCAAACTTGACCACTTTATTATAGTATTGTTCCATCTTGGCTCTGGAAGTGCCCTGTAAATTGGTAAGTATTGAATGAAAGTATTGCAAGAATGACATGTATACGATTGTCATTCAAATGGTTGACAAGTTTGTGTCGGTGTAAAAAAGAACTGTAGAAATGTCTGAATGCACATTTTGTGAATGACATAAAGTTAAATTCAAGTTTTATATAGTGCAGGTTAGGTGTGTGCTGGAAAATGAATATTTGACTTAAAAGGTGGTGGCTGTGAAAAAGTGAAAGATAACATAATTGCAGTTAGTGTGCATGTATGAGTCTTTGTGGGCTAGGATTACAATAAGGGCTATGTAAAGGAAGAGATACAGTGTTTTGCATATGTGGTATATTCATTTTGTGTCTTTTTTTCTTGTGTACTGCCACTGTTAGGGAAAAGGTTCTTAGTAATGTAATGTGTAAGGTTGAGTCACCCCCCCCAACCACCCTAACTGGTGTGCGCCAACCATAACCCTAACCCTACCCCTGTCTTTAACCCCAGTTCTAATCATTAGGCTACTAAAAACCCCTTTCATTAACCATACCACTATTCAGATGATGCTTGACGTAGGTTTTGTAGCTGAGGGTTACTGACAATAGGAGAGAGATGGTTAATCACTTATGAATCATTCATTCTATGTGTCACACATTTGGCATTAGATCTTTTTTGTTTTCTCATTTCTGTATCTCTCACTTGTGTTGTCAGCCAATCATGATATAGTTTGATATAGGTCCCTTGCAATTTATCAGACAAGAATATGTTCAAAGATTTGCACGGTGGAACAATTTAGTGAGCAATCAAATTTGTCAGACATGTTGCAGAGTCTTATTTTATATAAAGAGGTAAGTGGAATTGTAGGGGGGGTGGGAGTATATATGCATGTGTTTGCAGGTTAGGGCTAGAGTTAGGTAAGGGGATTGGTTTAGTATGTGTGAGTGTTTAAGGGTTAAAATTAGAGTTATTAAGTGAGGTGAAAGGTTTAGTGGTAGTTCTCATGAGGAAGGTGATGAGGCGGAAAAGCCCCCTCTCAGCACTATTGTCTTCATACGTGCTAAGTCTAACCATAACTGTACACCTACCCCTGCCACTAATCCCTACCCTACTCATTAGAGTATTAAAACCCTTAATTAAGTATTTTTTTTTACTTTATCTGATCAAAAAGAAAACTATTTGTGTTTTTTTTAATAAAAGTGACTTTGATTTTTTTCCAGATTAATTATGATGTGACATTTTGTGTGCATGATTATTAGTAATATATATATTGATATAAGATATATGCATATCTATATATGCACACACACACACACACACACACACACACACACACACACACATATATATATATATATATATATATATATATATATATATATATATATATATATATATATATACTTTTTAGTTCCATTTTATGAAATATTTTGACTGCTAAGTCCAGTTACTGTAGTACAAAGTTTATGTGCTGTTAACTTATGAATACTTCTGATTCTGCCTTTTATAATTGAATTACAAATGCATTGTAAACTTGGTATATTGTTAAAAAGTTTGGTGACTGAGGCAACACATGAGAACAAGGCTAGTTCATACACCTGTTTATGAATTCCATGGTTTAAGTAAACTATAGATTCAAACAGTAGATCCAAGTAAAAACAATAGTACTAAAACAAAGTTTAATATTACTTAATTTGCTTGTGTAATGACTTTAATACCATAAATAACGCAGAATTCCATTGCAATCACAGATATGGTCATTTATATTTCATCACTGCTATTTGTCACTGTCACTTGAGGTTTATGTGGCCTGTGCTTTGACCACAGTGAAATGATTTAACCCTGACTGTTCGAGACTTCATTTTACCACAAGTACTATCCTGTCTTGTGTTACAGCAAAATATATTAATGTATATTATTTGTGTAGCAGTGCTCTAACTTATATTCTTGTGCCAGTGCAGAATGCCTGTAAAGAAAACCAAACAAAGTTGCCACAAAAATAAATTTTCTGTGTACCCATTTAAAAAGCTTTCTTGAATGAAGAGAAACTATTCACTATAAGCCAGTGGCATCTCACCTTTTGGAAAATCCCATTAGATTGATCCCGTAGATAGTTTATCTAGTCCATTCCCACAGATGGGGAAGTACAAGTGCAAAGCAAGATTTGCTGAATGTAGAAACTTGATCAAAGAGTACAAGACAGAAATACAGAGCTGGCATCCCCCTTTCTGTGCACTTCAAAAGCATCATTGTTGCACTTTATCCAGCCACCATCTACAAAGTGCAGCATAAGATGAGATAATTAACTGAATCTACTGTTGCTCTATAACTTACTTGATTGCCTTATATAAGATGGCAGCCAAAAAGATGGGCTTCCAACTTTCACTTCTTGGATAGTTGACTCAAAAATTCCTGTTTCTAAAACGGACCTCTGCAAAGTATTTTCAGTTATGCTTAGACACCTCTTCTTGATGCAAAGTGCTTAATGCAAGGAATAAAAGGTGGCTTCATTTATTTGGATGTGACCTGCTTAAAGTCACGATAAACTAGGGTCAGTTATTAATTTTTCGGTTGTAGCATTTAGATCACTTTTCAGTATTCCTGTATTGTCACTGTCTAATGGTTAATAATGACAGCTAATCACCCCTGCAACTTTCATTTGCAAGACTCGTGGAGAGTGTCTCTGTCCATCAAAAAATGCATACCTTCCTGAAGGCAAACTGTCAAATGACAAACAAGTTCCTCATTGTTTACAACTGATTTATTCACAGGCTATAGGTACTCCACATATAGAAAGTGTGGCAACTTCCTTAAAAACTGAACTGTGCAAACATTTCTTATGGTAGTAGTTGGTTTGGAAAATATGTTTTCTTCTTACAAAATAATCACCATTTAATAATCCATACATTTTGATTTAAGTAATGTATCCTCACCTTCAACTCTTAAACTGTACACATGAAACTGAAGTGGAAATGTAAACAAAGTCAAAGTAAACGTTATTGTTATTCAGAAATCACACGTGCAAAACCTGAACAAAATTCTGTGTCTCTGGACTCAGTGTGCACACAACGTATAGACTATTTTCAGAGACGTTTACATATATAACACCTAGCTATTACATCATGGACATGCAGGTAAACAGACTAATATTGCACATAATTAGAAATACTTTTAACACTTTTCAAAGTGAACACTTACTTGCATGAGACTTTAGTATTGTTCAGGTACTTGGTTAAGACCGTTGCATTAATCCTTGCACAGAAAGAGATATTTGAGTATTGCACTGTGAACATTAGAGTATTGCACTATGGACCTTAGAGTATTGCACTATGGTTAATTAACATGTATTGCATTGAAAAAAGAGAGATTTTATTGCATTGCTACTGCCCTAGATGGCCTATAAATTGCAGTCATGGTGAACATCACACTAAGTATTAGATGAGACACGTAACCAGGTTAATGCACAGTTTGAGACAGTTTATACTGGTCCAGATGGCCATGTCACAAGGAGAAGGGCAACACTAGCACCACATTACCAGACTCACATAGACCAGCCATACCTGCACCAGAAAACAACTCTCAGAAACACACAAAAACATACTCAGAGGCTCTAAATAAGAACCTG
Organism: Protopterus annectens; assembly: GCF_019279795.1. NCBI lineage: Eukaryota > Metazoa > Chordata > Ceratodontiformes > Protopteridae > Protopterus > Protopterus annectens. The sequence goes on from NC_056745.1 coordinate 493,497,435, forward strand.
CCTAAACAACAGAGACCTCCTAAGCATACACCCAAGCAACCCCCCACCCCACAACAGAAACCAGGTAACACATACGTCACAATGTCAGTGTGCCAAGCAAAAACAGCCCCTAAGGCTAAATAACACACCTAACACACTAGTAATCGGTGATTCTATCATCAGGCACACAGACATCCCACTCATTAGACTGAACAAGGAGAAGGTTACCATAAGCTGCCTGTCGGGTGCCAGAATCCGCCACATAACACATGCACTCAGGTCACTCCAAAACAAGTACAAATATGACTCTGTCATCATATATGTTGGTGTAAATGACCTGAGACGTACCTCCCCTGGACTACATGAAAAAAGACATGGAGGAGCTCTCTGACCATGTAGCCCAGGCTGGTATGACTCTGACTCTGAGTAGCATCCTGCCCTCACCCAAAATGATGCCAGCATACGAAGAAAAAATGATCAGTTTCAACAATTGGTTAAACTACTGGTGTCATTCAAAGGGGATCCAGTACTTGTCAGCCTGGGACGACATGCTTGACAAGCCACGTTGCTTCGCCAGAGATGGCTTGCACCTGTCGCCCCTAGGCTTTCAAATACTGGCCAAGACTCTTGCCGCCCCAATACTGCCTTTTTTAGGCAAGGCTCAAAAGACAAACCCGCCTCCATAAACAACAATAATAAATAAAAACTGCGGGTAATGCTGCTCAACGCCAGAAGTCTAAACCTCAAAATGCATGCACTCAAGGCTCTCCTTAATATGGAAGAAATCGACATATGTGCAGTGACAGAAACCTGGTTCAAGGCACCAGAGAGCACCCCAGCACTACCAGGCTATAAATCCTACCATCCCTTTAGGTCCCAAAACCAGGACCGGAACACAAAAGGAGGGAGTGTGTCCATATTCATCAAGAACACCCACACCTCCAGGTTAGTAGCACAGCACGCGGAATCTGAGACCATCCAAGTGCAACTGACAGCGGGTAAATTGACTGATCAATTTATAGCTTGCTACAGATCTCCCACCTTGTCTCAGGACCCTCATGCAGCATTCCTGAGAACATTAGAAAGTATAAAGATTCTACCCAACACCATGCTACTGGGTGACTTCAACTATCCAAACATTGACTGGGAAAACTACTCATGCTCAAACACCCTAGCCCAATGCTTCCTTGAGTTTATAAACTCAAATGCCCTTGAACAGCTGGTCACCACTCCCACAAGAGGTGACAACATACTGGACCTGGTCATCACCAACATGGGGAACCTATGTTCCACACCTGAGGTAAACTCATCATTGGTAAGATCAGATCACAAACTAATCACACTGGACATCCACATCCCGACCCCCCCCCCCCAGTCAAGGAAATCAAGGTAAAAAACTTCTCTAAAGCCATCTTCACACTCCTCAAGACCGAGGTGGGAAGTTTCAAAGCTCCCATTCAAATGGAAAATGATGACCCATCGACAGAATCCTTTACAAGTGCATTCTATGAACACCTTCAAGAATGCATGGACCGAGCCATCCCAAGTAAAACCAAGACCAACTCCTCAAAAAAGAGGAAGCCAGTCTGGTGGACCCTGGCCATAAATAAACTTTACAACAGAAGGAGGAAACTCCTGCAAGATAAAACAAAATCCCAAAATAAGAAGGCATCTCTGATTAACATCAGTAAAAAACTGCGCTCCCTCATTAAATCATCCAAGGCCAACTTCGAAAGAAAAATAGCCAATGACTCTAAGGATAACCACAAGGCCTTCTTTAACTATGTCAAGAGTCTAGGGGCAAACTCTCAGATATGCTCTGAGCTAGTGCATAATGGCCATAAATACAGTGAACCAACCGACATTGCCAACATCCTGGCTGGACAAGTTCAGTGCAAACTTCAACCCCCCCCCCTCTCCACCAATGGGGCTAGCACCCATCCCAGAAGAATGTGGCGCTCCAGATATCTCAGACACACAAGTAAAGACAGCCCTTGCAAAGGCCAAAAACACAGCATCAATGGGACCAGATGCTATCCCAGGTTGTGTCTTACACGAGCTTCAAAATGAACTAACCCCCCCATCTCAAATCACTATTCAAACTCAGCCCCTCTACAGGCTATGTACCCAAAGAATGTCATACAGCAGCAGTCATACCACTCCACAAAGGTGGTGCCACAACTGACCCTGGGAACTATCACCCTATAAGCTTGACTAGCTTGGTCTGCAAAGCCATGGAACACATTATCATGGAGCTCATTAACAGGGACATTGGGAACCTCCAGACACTGGACACCACCCAGTTCGGCTTTGTTAAAGGCAGATCTTGCCTCCTGAACTTGGTCGACTTCTTCGAAACAGTCACCAAGGCCATAGATGAAGGGAAGGTGGTCCACACAGCATATCTGGACCTCGCTAAGGCGTTCGACACCATCCCACACTCAGGAATCCTAGACAAACTCACCAGCTTAAATATCAACCCCCATGTCACAAGATGGGTTGCCAATTGGCTCTCAGACAGAACCCACATGGTAAGAGTGGCAGGCGCCATGTCTGACTCTAAACCAGTCACAAGCGGAGTCCCACAGGGCTCAGTCCTGGGACCCCTCCTGTTCGGTATATATTTCTCCGAAATACAGGCAAAGGCGGAGGGACTGTGGCTAACCAAGTTCACAGATGACTGTAAATTGGGTGCAATAATTGACTCTCCAGCTGACACAGACATCCTGCAAAAGGGTCTCAGAGACAAACACCTGGTGTTAAAGTCACGGCCTCAAGCTAAATACCAAAAAATGCATAGTAATCCCATTTGGGAAAAACAAAGTACCTACAAACTACCACATAGATGGGACTCCACTAAGTACCGAAGAAGTAATTAGGGACCTGGGTACCCAAGTAGACAGCATGCTCTCCTTTGATAACCACATAGCCAAAATGGTCAGGAAATCCTTCTATGTGGCACACCTGATCACAAAGGGTTTCTCATCCAGATCCAAGGAGGTGATTGTGCCCCTTTACCCCTCACTTATTAGGCCCATAATAGAGTAGAATGCCCCATTTGGGATGTACCTCACTAGACACCTGCAACAACTAGAAAGACCACAGAAGTACCTCACTAAGGGCCTTAAACAATTACCCTATGAAGCACGACTAAAAAAGCTCCAGCTCTTCTCAGTCACTTACCGTCTGCTCAGAGGTGACCTATGCCTGACCTATAGGGCCATGTCAAACCCTGAACTAATGGACATGCTTCACCTCAAAAAAACGAGATCCCTCAGAACCACTCGATGTTCATCGTTTTTCACTGTTGCAGTCATTACTCTTGGATTATCCTGCTGGCAGGCTACCCGCAGTCGGCCAGAATTCCAAAGTCTAGGTCCAGCGTCGGTTGCTGTCGCCTCTTCCCTGACGCCAGTGCACCAGGGGTATAAAAGATGCAGCCGACACCATTTTCTTCAGTCTTTCTTGCCACGTGGTGCCCGAAGCAAAAGCAGTTCGCAAGTGCAGGTCGGCCGACTCCTGAGATTTTCACAGACGAATTTCAGATCCGGAGTCTTCATTAAAGCTAAGTACCCCATTGGGGAAACTTTTTTCTTGCTCCAGACCGATGTCAGAAAAAGTTAACAATTGTATTTCTTGTGGGAAGCAAATACCTCATAAGGATTATCATTCTTACTGTATTCCTTGCCTAGGCCCTGATCATAACATTGCTAGCTGTCGGTTTTGTGCTAGATTCAACAAACGCACTATTAAGCATCGGTTTGATTTTGCTTATCATTACTTTGGCCGAAAATTCAATTATATAATGCCGTTGGAACAGCCGATGACCAGAGTTTGTAAAAAACACAAGGAAAAAAAGAAGGACAGGCATCCAAGATCCAAAACCGACGACGAGGCTTCCGCTAAGCCAGTCGCCGGTTCTCAGTGAGGCGCTTTCACAGTCCCTGACACCCGCTACCTCAGAGCCACAGGCCACTGATGACTCTCACGTGGAGCCAGCTAGGCCTCTGGATACTCAAGGTATTGGACACTCGAAAATCATTCCCTCAGATGGGTCTGGAGCTGCTGAGTAGGCATCGGCTTCTGAGGGTGTTTTCAGACCTACACAGCTATATGTAAAGTCTACTTCAGCTTCAAAAGCAAAGACTACAGCAGCTTTAAAGACAAAGAAACAAGTACAGCATTCTCCAGGACAGACTTCCATGCCCAAGAAACAGATGCTCAAAATGGCCGAAGACCTTATTACCTTGATCAGGGGTTCCCATCCCCCTCCTGACAAGAGGCCTAGGCAAGAGACAGACTACGACTCTTCAGATCAGGTTTCCATTTCCTCTTACTCCTCTTCTGTACAGGAATTCTCTCTTCCTCCCTATGAGGATTCTGATGCTGAAGAATCCATTCCTTCAGCTTCTCCTCCTGAGGATTTTTTTTTGGGGGAAACTCTGCATACCATGAGGGAGCACTTCCACTGGGAGAGCCAAGATTACTCAGAATCAAAGAAAAGGCTTAGAGATTTTCTTTTACTTCCTCAGCACAGGCCTTTTGCTATTCCCCCTGTGCTAGACATTGTACATGATGTATTTTCAGAGTCTGGCCTTTCTCCAGACTCCTTACCTCCAGCTCCTGTTAAACCAGACAGATACTACAGGGTTCCAGATTCACATAAAGCTCTTTATAAAAACCCTGCTGCTGACCCAGAAACTATTTCTCAGGGTCCCAAGGGGGTTAAGGCCGCTACTGCAAAAAACTCTGTCCCTTCTGACAGGGATTCAAGGACACTAGACAGGTGGGGGAAAAAGGTTTACACTTCTGCTACTTTGGCTGTGAGGGCTTTAAATTGTCAATTTCATATGATTATATATCAGCAATACTTAATGTCACTGTTAAAACAGAAAATGTTGACTAATTCTGATTGTACAGAAAATAAGGAAATGCAGGATTTATTGCATGCAGCTGAACAAGTGGGAAAGCATACATTGCAATGTGATTTTGATTCTCTGGAGGCCTCCTACAGGGCCGCAGTTACGGGTTCTGTCATTAGGAGGCATGCTTGGTTAAAGGAACAAAATTTGCCTGATCATGTTAAAGCAAAATTATTAGATGCTCCATTACAGCATGATACTTTATTTGGTGTTAAAGCAGAGGAGGTTTTGAAGAAAATGGAGGACAAAGCAAAATCTATGCAAACAGTAAAGGATTTCTTACAGGTTCAGCCACCAAAATTTAGCAGAAACTGGTCTACAAAGAATTGGTCCTTTCCAGTGTCGGACAGGCCACAAAGAGGGAGATACAGACGTCCCAGAGGCAGATCCCAGCCCCAGGGCTCATGCAGGCCTAAACAGTGGGGCGCTTCTACCTCCAAAAGTGGAGAAGACAAAGCACAGCCATACAGGAAACAGTCCCAATGACTTGCCTCTGCCAGCACCAAGCACTTATCTTCTTGCAGCCCCCTTAGGGGGAAAACTAGCACTTTTCTCTCAAAATTGGCACATGATCACCCAGGACAAATGGGTATTGAATATAGTGTCCCAGGGCTACAGGTTCCACTTTCATACCCTGCCAAAGGCAAAAGGTATGACAAACCTGCCACACAATCAATGGGCAGAGGCACAAAAACAAATTTCGTCCCTTATGCACATGAGGGCCATTCAGCAAGTACCACAGCAAGAGCAGGGACAAGGATTTTACTCAAGACTTTTCTTGGTTCCCAGAAAGGACAAAGCCTGGAGACCAATACTGGAACTGTCTTTTCTAAACACATTTCTGGACGTTCCAAAATTCAAAATGTTAACTCTGCAGCAGCTTCTGCCCATGCTGGGCAAGAAGGCTTGGCTTGTAACTTTGGACCTAAAAGAGGCATACCTGCATATTCCAATCAGACAATCTTGCAGAAGATACCTCAGATTCATAGCTGGCTCAATGCACTACCAATTCCCTGCACTGCCCTTTGGCTTATCTACTGCGCCCAGGGTCTTCACAAAATAACTGGCACCAGTAATTGCATTTTGCAGACAAAGAGGAATTTAAATGTATCCTTACTTGGACGACTGCCTTATACAAGCAGAGAACAAGGACACTCTACTAAAGCATCTGGCATTAGTAAAAAGATTATTAATTTGCCTAGGGTACACAGTAAACGAAAAGAAATCAAAACTACTACCCTCTCAACAGATAATATTCCTGGGTGCAAGCTTAAATACAACTGCCCAGATGGCTTATCTCATGCCAGACAAACAAAGGCAACTAACTTCTTACTTCAAAATGTTGGCAACAAAGACCCAGTTATCTGCAAGAAAAATGCTGCAGGCTTTGGGCTTCATGGCATCCTGCATTCTGCTAATTCCATATGCCAGACTGCATATGAGGAAACTTCAATGGTACCTAAAAAGTGTCTGGACTCAACATTGTCAAAGCCTGGAAGCATTAATTACCCTCATTCCTTGCCTGCAACAGGAGTTTCGATGGTGGGCACATGCCTGTCACCTCAACAAGGGACAGCCATTCACTCTACCCACAGCCAGGCAGTCGATAACAACAGATGCATCAGATTATGCCTGGGGAGCACACATGACAGGAAAATGTATTCAGGTCACATGGTCCACAAGCCAAATGCATCTACATATCAATCAAAAAGAGATGCTATCTGTTCAGAATGCCCTGACAGCTTTCAAGGATCTACTCCATCCAGGACAACTTCTGATAAGGACGGACTATACTACAGTCATGTGGTACATAAACAAGCAGGGAGGTACACATTCCTACCCCCTCTGCAGACAAGCCATGACTTTGTGGGACACAGCATTGACTTATCAAGTACACCTGCAGGCACAATTCGTGCCAGGAAAAAACAATAGCAGACGAATGGCAGACGAACTAAGCAGAAACCTTACGGATCCCCATGAGTGGAAACTGGATCCACAAGTCTTCAGCATGATAACAAAGGAATGGGGATGCCCAGACATAGATCTATTTGCCTCCCCTCACAATTGCCAACTACAGAAATTCTGCACAAGGACTTATCACAAGCAAGCATGGAAAGTGGATGCTCTGTCCTTCAGCTGGAAAAGTCTAACAGTATATGCCTTTCCTCCTCTGCCTCTCCTCCCCAAGGTACTCCTAAAGGTCAGACAAGAGAAGCCAAGAATGATTCTGATTGCCCCAGACTGGCCATGCCAGCATTGGCACCCAATCCTAAAATGCTTGTCTCAAGGCCCAACCTGGACATTGCCTCACTTACTGACCCAGCGAAACAATTAGATTCTGCACAGCCAACTCAGGACCCTAAATCTGGCAGCAATGGCGGATAATTTAACCATTCAAAGCACACATCTCTCTAAAGCAGTGATGGATGTTATTTTGGAGGCCAGGAGGCCCAGTACCAGAAAGTCTTATACAGAAAAATGGAAAAGATTCTGTGCTTGGAACCAGGCACAAGGAATTGACACATCTGTACCAAATATTCCTCAGATTTTACAATACCTAACTGAGATGCTGGACAAAGGCCTATCCTTTTCATCAATTAAAATTCATGCCTCTGCCATTTCAGCTCATTACCATACGGAACCTCCTATTTTTTCCCATCCATTGCTAAGGCAGAACCTCAGAAGGGCCAAAAACATAAGACCTCCAAGGAGAGCCCTAATACCTGCATGGGACCTCAATTATGTCTTGGAAAAACTCATACTGCCACCTTTTGAGCCAGCCAATACAGCTGATTTAAAGTTTTTATCTTGGAAAACAGCTCTGCCCCTAGCAATAACCTCTGCAAGATGAGTTTCAGAGTTACAGGCACTCATGGCTATGGAACCTTTCCTCATTTTCCATCCAGACAGGGTTTCTCTAAGGACAAACCCAACATTTATGCCTAAGGTAGTGTCCAGTGTGGCCCTTAACCAAACCATTAATTTGCCTACCTTTTATCCAAGCCCACAGAATAAGGGGTGAGAGTCTTCTGCATTCCTTGGACATACACAGACAACTACACTTTTACTTGGACAGAACTAAAGCTTTTAGAAAAACTGAGCAACTTTTAGTGGCATATGCTGCAGGATCTCAAGGAAAGCCTATCTCAAAACAGACTATTTCAAAATAGATAGGCTACTGCATTTGTTTCTGCTACTCACAACATGGCAAATCAGTGCCCAAGGGCATTAGGCCTCATTCTACCAGGGCAGCAGCCACTTCAGCAGCCTTTCTCAGAGGAGTACCAACCAAAGACATTTTAGAGGCTGTAACTTGGAGTTCAGTGCACACTTTTACAAAGCACTACCATTTACCTCTCTACTCTAAATCCAGAGCAGGCTTTGCCACTGCAGTTCTACAAGGCCTTATAACCTCTCCTAATCCTGTTTAGGCCCAGCCACCCAGCCTTAGCTTTGGGATTCAACCCAAGAGTAATGACTGCAACAGTGAAACACGATGAACATGGTACAGTTGTGTACCTATGATAAATGTAGATGTTCGAGTGTATTCACTGTTGCAGTCCATGTTACCCACCCACCATCCCCCTTTTCTTTGCTGCGACTTACCTATACTTCTCTATCTTATACAACCTATGTGGTGTATTTGCTTGTGGATGAAGGAAATGTTTATTTTATTGCATGCATAATTATTGGCATACTTTTTTTTAGCCTACCATTTTGGGGGACACCTGACATCTGGGGCAAGAAAAACTGAAGAAAATGGCGTCGGCTGCATCTTTTATACCCCCTGGTGCACTGACATCAGGGAAGAGGCGACAGCAACTGACACTGGACCTAGACTTTGGAATTCTGGCCGACTGCGGGTAGCCTGCCAGCAGGATAACCCAAGAGTAATGACTGCAACAGTGAATACACTCGAACATCTACATTTATGGTAGGTACACAACTGTACTTTCTAGTGACTTGAACCTATGTACAACAATAAACAGGACATGCTGGAGGGATAGATTCATGTCCCAGCAACTCCCCTCACTCTGGAATAGAATCCCAATCCATATTCGACAGAGCTCCTCTCTGACCCTCTTCAAGAGAAATCTTGATGAGTGGATGGGTAATCATAAGTTTTACCCTGGGATCACTTCAAGAGCCCTGTTGACAGAGGCCCAGGTTACTAATCTAATGGGGAGGCGAAAGCCATCACTCTGTGGCTAGGCTTATAAATGCCCATGGGCAGATAGCCTAGTACTTACCTATGAACCTATGATGGAGTGTAGTGGTTACTAGAGTTCAGCAGCCTGATGATATTATGGAAGAAGCTGTTCCTGAATCTTGTAGTTCTGCAACGTATGTTTTGGAAGTGCTTTCCGGATGATAGATGCAGGAACAGTCTGTAAGCAGGGTGAGTGCAGTCTTTAATTATTCCTCTGGCCCTGCTGAGATAGCTGGACAAGTACAAGTCATGGATAGGTGGTAAGTTGTTCTTAATGATCCTCTCGGCTGTCTTCTCCACTCTCTGGAGGGATTTGCACTCAGAGGTAGAGCAGCTTCCATACCATACTATGAGGTTGTTCGTCAGGATTCTTTCTATAGTACCTCTGGGGAAGTAGTGAGAACTGTTGATGGGAAATTCAACCTTCTTAAAAAGTGCAATCTCTGGTGCGCTTTCTTGACTATGGCCTTTGTATTGGTGTTCCAAGACAAGTCCTCATCAATGTGCACTCCCAGAAACTTTGTGCTTCTCACTCTTTCCACTGATTCCCCATTGATGGTGAGGGTAGAATGTTCCTTGTGATGTTTCCTGTAGTCCACAATTATCTCTTTTGTCTTGTTCACATTTAGTGCTAAGTTGTTATTTCCACACCAGATAATCACTTACTCCACCTCATCTCTATATGCTATTTCAACATCGTTACTAATGAGGCCCACCACTGTTGTGTCATCAGCAAACTTAAGGATGTGATTTGTATTGTACCTGGCTGTACAATCATGTACTAACAGAGTGAGCAACAAGGCAGTTAGTACACTTCCTTGTGGGGCTCCAATGTTGGGTGATGCTATCTGAGGAGTTATTTCCTGCACACACTTTCTGAGGTCTGTCTGTGAGAAAGTCAAGAATCCAGTTACAAAGTGGAGTGTTGATGCCTAGTTGGAGTAGCTTCATTACCAGACGATGAGGGATGACCGTGTTAAAAGCAGAGCTAAAGTCAATGAATAGTACTCTCGCGTAGGTGTTTTTATTCTCAGTAAACAGCAAAGGTTTATTGAAATTACTAGGTTAAGGGTCGCACTGATGGCTTCATTCCACATGACAATTGCTTGTTTCTTTTCATCAACACAAACTTCTGTTACATCTGAGATATATATAAGTGCTAAAACCTTATTAGTCCTCAGTTCTTTCAGAAGGTAGTAAATGACCACCATTACCTATGATTTGAAAAGAATTTCTCTGAATACAAATATTGTAACCTCAAGCCTAATTGGTCTCTCTCACTCTTTTTTTGCCTTATACTGCGTACAAAACAGTAAGAAACTGCAAAAAAAAAAAAAAAAAAATCTCACTAATATATGGCACTGGATTTCTCAAAACGAACTTTTAATAAAGCCAGGTAAATCATAAGTCATGACATTTAGCACAATAAAAATTAGACAGTCCTAAATTTATTTAAACGATCCTCTACATGACAACATCAGGCAAGTTTCACAACGAAAATATCTAGGTCTCTTTCCAGACCCCACATTATTATTCATATGCCATGAGAAGGCAGTGGTAAACAAGGTGCCGATACAACTAAATCTTTGATACAGAATCTAATATTTACAAGTACCAAAAGCCAGAAAATGCCCTTGTAAACAGCAATATATGCACTTCATGTAAAAGAGTAGTCAAAACTGTTTACTACTTCAATTTTAGTGCATATCCATTACAAGTACAGAAACTGTACTAATCAACATGCCTAGCCATTCCTCTAGAGGTGGCTTGGACAATGATATCTCTTCAAGTAGGCTCTTTTTGGACTGCCCATTGGCTGGACCCATTCTCCAAATTATACACAACCTGTGACCAAACTCCACCAGCACTTTTAGAAACCAAAAAACCTGGCTTATGTTCCAGATGACACTGAATAGTTTTCCATTATCTTGTCCATTCCCCTCTGACCATCAAGGCCATCCTTCCTAGTGACTCAGTTAACTCATTGGAGGAGAGCTATATGGCCCATTTATTTGCTGGAGTATGAGTCCAGTGAACTAAGAGTAGAACACATTAACATCTTTCCAGAGGATGAGGCTTTACAATTATGCTGTGGTCTATGTGGGCATTTTAATTAAAATTCAAGAAGCTAATCTGCAGTGGACCTTTCTGATGCATTTCCATTTCTGCATGTGATGTGATCAATTGGCCATACCCTCCTTGAAGACATGCATCTCTGTGCAGTTCTAGTCCATACCAAGATTCTACCAAGTAGAGTGTGCCATGAGCATATACTCTCCGCTTCCTACCCACCCAAAGAGAGAAAGGTAGCCTTACCCCCATCATTTCTGTCCTCTCCTGTGCCAGCTCCAGTCTGGCAATTGGACTCAAGTCACATGAATCAGTCGGAACTTTAGCCACTTTTAGCCAAAGGAGCTTGCTAAAAGATCATTCATCTTGAAAAAAAAACTGCATATGAATGTTTCAGGGATAGTAGAAACAAAACAGTGTAAGAAACTTCTCTGTGTGGAAGATTTTCAGTCCATATATTTCTAGTGAATCACTGTATATTAATCAGATTAGACAATAGTAGTAGAAGTAGCAAACGTAAACTCATCTTAAGTCAAAACAAAACAAAAAATAATAATAGAAAATATATAATTGTACAGCATTACTAAGTATTCGAAAGTAATCCAAGCAAGGCAGGCAGTCTGTTTCCAGTCGAAAATCCTTTATTAAGTACACAGACAAGCGATCCAAGTAAAACAAAAATAGAGTAATAATTTCATCACAAGCTTTCTAAATATATATATACTTTTTATCAGGCATGGGAGTGGTTTATTGTGCTGTAAAACAAAGTGTTATTGGTACACATGTTAAATTCACATCCCTTCCCCCATCAGTGTGACATTCGATAAAAGATAATCCACAGACAGGAAGAACCGAACCAAAAAGCACAAAGTGTGACATTTGAGCTGGTCCTTCCCTACTTAGTTGCTGTCATAATAATATATAACCCTTATGTACTTTAAATAAAATTATATAATGATGTGGTACCTCTTATTTAACTAAATTATTAAGTAGATTATTAAGTCAGTGATTTTATCCAAGACAATATACTACATGGCTGGAAATATATCAACCTTAGTTCATTTGGCAATCAAAAAATATATATAAATATATACATATACATTTTGCATGTAAAAATCAGTTTCTATTTTCATAACCTATTGTTAACAAAGATCACTTTCGTCCTTCTAGACTTCAGGTCTGTGTACAAGAACCCTAAAAACATATATAATTGTATAATTAGTTAGTATTGTTATTACACATCATTTTAAATAAAGTGGAGAGTGGAAAGGCAGTCCATACAGCCTACCTCGATCTGGCGAAGGCCTTCGATACAATACCCCACTCGGGTATCATTGAAAAACTCATCAGCTTAAATGTTAACCCATACATCACAAGATGGGTTGCAAACTGGCTGAGTGACAGAACCCACAGGGTCAGAGTTGCTGGCGCCATGTCAGACTCAAAGCCTGTCACAAGTGGTGTACCACAGGGCTCAGTCCTGGGCCCACTCTTGTTTGGCATCTACTTTTCCGAAGTACAAGCAAACACAGGAGGGTTATGGCTGACAAAGTTTGCAGATGACTGCAAACTGGGCGCCATAGTAGAAAACACATCTGACACAGATATCCTTCAGAAGGGTCTCACAGAAACGGATAACTGGTGCCAGAGCCATGGCCTAAAGTTAAATGCCAAAAAATGCATAGTCATACCCTTCGGGAAAACAAGGTTACCCCTAGCTACCAAATAGGTGGCAATCCACTGAGCACAGAAGAAGTTATCAGGGACCTGGGGACCCAGGTTGATAGTAGTCTGTCATTCGACACCCATGTAGCTAAAGTAGTTAGGAAGACCTTCTACATTGCCCACCTTATCATGAAGGGATTCTCATCTAGATCAAGGGAGGTCATAGTCTCGCTATACTCATCACTCATCAGACCAATGATTGAGTACAATGCCCCATTCGGAATGTATCTGACCCGACACTTGCAGCAGCTGGAGAGGCCACAAAAGTTCCTCACCAAAAGGATAAAGGGTCTCAAACATCTGTCCTATGCTGCCCGACTGAAAGAACTCCAGCTCTATTCAGTCGCCACCGCTTGCTCAGAGGTGACCTTTGCCTAACATACAAGGCCATGTCAAACCCAGATTTGATGAATATGCTTCACCTCAAAAAATCTAGATCCATCAGAGCCGCAAGGGCGAGAGACTTAAACCTCGACACGGCTATTAATAGGACGTGCTGGAGGGATAGATTCATCACCCAAAGACTCCCTATGCTGTGGAATAAAATCCCGGTATATGTGAGGCAGAGCACCTCGCTGGCCTTGTTCAAGAGAAATCTTGACCAATGGATGGGAGATCGCAGATATACCCCAGGGATTACCTCAGTGTCACTGCTCGACAGAGGCACAGCAAAATAATGGGTATAGTTCCCCATACTAAAGGGGTGGCGTAAGCCACAAAACTATGGGCTAGGCTTGTAAATGCCCTCGGGCAGATAGCCTAGTATGAACCTATGAACCTATGAACCTATGGAAAAAAGAACCAGTAAAAAAATAAAAATAAGAAAAAATGTATGTATGATGATGGAAACAAAATATTCACTTAAATTTCAACTGATTTAAAATGGTATTTAAAACCAGTTTGTAGAATAAAATAAAATAAAATACAATTAGTCATGTAAACAATGTGGCAATTTTCTAAGTTCCAGTGCACTTTTAATTGAACAGTAGTAATTTAGTCTAGGCTTCCTAAAAGAGCTCAGCTATAACTGCCACATCAGTTCATGTTTCTCCAGAATATTCAGGATGTCTCCTTCAAGATCACCCATGTCTATGCGATCCAGGATCTGGAACTTAAAACCTGTGTGTCTTTTATGAAGAGAAAGGTGTTTGGCTAGTGCATTATTTTTACATCCAGAGCGGATTTCTGACAGATGACATGAAATCCTGGATCGCATAGACATGGGTGATCTTGAAGGAGACATCTCGAATATTCTGGAGAAACATGAACTCATGTGGCAATTAAAGCTGAACTCTTTTTAGGAAGCCTGGGCTAAACTACTACTGTTTAATTAAAAGTGCACGGGAACTTAGAAAATTGCCACATTGTTTACATGACTAATTGTATTTTATTTTATTCTACAAATTGGTTTTAAATACCATTTTAAATCAGTTGAAATTTAAGTGTATATTTTGTTTCCATCATCATACATACGTTTTTTTCTTATTTTTATTTTTTTCTGGTTCTTTTTTCCACTTTATTCAAAATGATGTGTAATGACAATACTAACTAATTATACAATTATATAGGTTTTTAGGGTTCTTGTACACAGACCTGAAGAAGTCTAGAAGGACAAAAGTGATCTTTGTTAACAATAGGTTATGAAAATAGAAATTGATTTTTACATGCAAAATGTATATGTATATATTTATATATATTTTTTGATTGCCAAATGAACTAAGGTTGATATATTTCCAGCCATGTAGTATATTGTCTTGGATAAAATCACAGACTTAATAATCTGCTTAATAATTTGGTTAAATAAGAGGTACCACATCATTATATAATTTTATTTAAAGTACATAAGGGTTATATATTATTATTATTAGAAATTTAAAGCAAATGTTTTCTTTATTGCATAATTCTGTATATTTTTTTTAACTTGTTAAGTAGTAGTTAGCGGAGCTTTTCTCCTCGGGCCTCCACTGAAAATGGACATGTATCCAGTTGGACTAGCCCGGTTAACAAATGTAAAATAAAAATAAAAATAAATAAATGACAGCTACTAGGTAGGGCAGGACAGCTCAAATGTCACACTGATGGGGGAAGGGATGTGAATTTAACATGTGTACCAATAACACTTTGTTTTACAGCACAATAAACCACTCCCATGCCTGATAAAAAGTATATATATATTTAGAAAGCTTGTGATGAAATTATTACTCTATCTTTGTTTTACCTGGATCGCTTGTCTGTGTACTTAATAAAGGATTTTCGACTGGAAACAGACTGCCTGCCTTGCTTGGATTACTTTTGAATACTTAGTAATGCTGTACAATTATATATTTTCTATTACTTTTTGTTTTGTTTTGTTTTGACTTAAGACGAGTTTACATTCTTTACTTCTACTACTATTGTCTGATCTGATTAATATACAGTGATTAACTAGAAATATATGGACTGAAAATCTTCCACACAGAGAAGTTTCTTACACTGTTTTGTTTTTGGACCCATTGCACTTTAGTGGGTTGTTTTGAGACTTCGGGGATACCACGGAGATTACTTGTTTTCAGGGATAGTAACTAACATGTTTCAGTGCTTTATAGATCACCTTTGAAATTAATAATATTCTAATCTGAAAAACTTTCATATAGGCTTGCTTGTAAACAGTTATATACATTATTTCATAATTTGTTTTTGACGCGATTATTAGCACTTTGTATTTCAATGTGTACTATATTATATGACATTTTTGTAAAATAAATAACTGCAGCTGCCTTATTTTGCTGCTACAACTGTGTGAAATCAATCTACAGAACAATTTGTGCTGATTTTTAATGCAGTTCTCTGGAAAGCATCTAGCTGTTCTGCCTGGTTAACATATTCTTGCTGCAGCATTTGCAAATTTTTGGAAACTGTCATCACTCTTCTTTTATCGGTTGAAAACAACTGGCTTATTTTATTCTGTTTTGTTGTTATGTTTCTTGTTTCTGTGCCTGGGTAATGACTAAAAAAGGTCTTTGAACCAGTCCACCTACCTAGTAAAGATATTGTTCTGTCCCAAGTACAGGACTTTTAAAGGACTTTGCAGTTGCATCTACTAAACTGCAACTGCCACATGCCCAGCCACCTGATCAGCCTTCCAAATCCTGACTCTTCCACCCATCCTTTTTTGCCAAACTTATATTTGTTTCAACAGCAAAAAAAGTTGCTCCTGTTCTCTACTCTTTCAAATATGTCTGCAATGAACACATTGAAAAGTACTTGCCACAGGACTGAACCTTTGCACTAATACAGTTGACACTTTCCTAATTTTTGATATCATCCCTCTCCCCATCTCCCCACAATCCCCTCTGTCCTACTCTTCAGCTATGTGGAATTCCAGTTCCTCAGCCATAGTCATACCTTCAACCTCTTCAGTTTTGTTACCAGCCCCCTATATGGGGGTCTAATTAAGGGCATTGGTGATGTGCGGGTAGCTCACATTTACAGGCAATCCTCTATCAGAATCTCCTGTAACCCATTCATAAAAGTGGATCAGGTTTTCTGACAATTCCCTTTTGGCCATGAAGCTGTGATAGCTGCTTTCCTGCAGAATGTTTTCCTCTAACAAAGCAACCAGCCTTTCCCTCAAGACTCTCTCCATAACATTTCCTGGCACTGCTCATAGACTAATAGCATGTAATTCCCTGGATTCTTCCTGCTTCTCCCCATATGTAGCAGTAGTTTTAGTATTATTCAGCCCTCTGGAACTTTTACATGGATTCATGACTGTTTGACAATGTGTTTTCTGGGGATATGCCACTACATGGACCAGACTGATGAAGATCATCAGAGACAGCCACTCTGGACCTTATTCTTCTTAATGTATTCAGCTCCCTCCCACCACTTCTCAATCTCCACACTTTTATCAGTTTACCATTCAGATGTCTGCCTTTTATCAGTTTACCATTCAGATGTCTGCCTTTTATCAGTTTACCATTCAGATGTCTGCCTTTTATCAGTTTACTGTTCAGATGTCTGCCTTTTATCAGTTTACCATTCAGATGTCTGCCTTTTATCAGTTTACCGTTCAGATGTCTGCCTTTTATCAGTTTACCATTGAGATGTCTGCCTTTTATCAGTTTACTGTTCAGATGTCTGCCATATGGTTTACTCTGCATTTGTTGCTACAAGAATTGCACAGTGGTGTGTCTGCTTGCCATCTCTGACTGTAAATGTTCTGACCTAACAGTTGCACGTGTTGCTGACGCACACCTGGCGTCCTTTATAACAAAAACATTTAGCGACTAGGTCTGAAGTCGTATGGAACTATTGTTACAACTCTAAATGTATGTTTCATGTATACTTGCCTTACTCTATTTTTTGTGCATTTGAATTTAGTACAAAGTTGGTCTAATATTCCTGTCTCTCTCCCTTGTGTTTCAGGAAACCCCCCTCCCGTAAGACCCAAAAACCCGCTCAACGGCACCAAAAAACTTCAGCGTATACCGCAAGCAGAACCTACTATTAAAAGAAAACAAACTCTAACATATTTAAATCCACAGGGTAAACGCAAAATTATTTCTACCTTTTAAATTTTAAAAAAGTCAAACATACTAGTCTCAAAGTGCCTACTATTCTGGATCCTTACCTGTAGTATCAAAAGAGCAGTACTTGAACTCCTCTGTACGGAGTTTCATTCATTATTTACTGTTCCCTCTATGACCCTGTGATTCTCCTGGTGGTGTATGCCCCGCTCCCTGCCCCCTTATCCCACCCGCCCCCAGTACCCCTACTCTTATAGGAACAAAAAGTCCCTCCCACTCTCCCTCTTAGCAAATACTAAGCTCCCCTGTCACACCTCACGACTCCTCCCACCTCTACGCCCACACCCATTAATAAAATCTACACCAAGTCCTATCCCTCTCCCACTACCCTTTCTCTATCTCCAACATGGCCAAATACGCTCTCAATATAACCCCCCTATTAACCTTACTTCTCACCACCACTTATTTCCTAACAGCATTTGAAAACCAAACTCTCTTAGATATCCCCTTCCCTAAGCGTCACACCAACTCCCAATGTAATGACCAAGCCATCTCTATTCTACCTTCACTATACCAGGACAAATTTGTATCCCCCAAATTAGCCAACACTACACTCCATTACCCCAAATCTCCACATAACAAAGCTAACCTCAAAATCCTATTTAAACTACATAGATTACTAGTCTACCTAAAAAATCGTATGAACATCGGCGGCGATATTCACCCTAACCCTGGTCCCACCACCACGCCAGACTCTCACCCCAATAATTTTACCCGAAATTCTACTGACTCCCTACTAATATTACATCTGAACCTAAGAAGCATTAACAACAAAGTTCACAACCTCCACGCCATTATAGCTACTCATTCCCCTGACATTATGTGTCTAACCGAAACATGGCTAAAGCCCTCTACTAAGAATGAAGAGATCCTCCCACCCGGGTATAATATTTTTAGGGCCGATCGTACAAAAAAAAAAGGAGGAGGTATAGCTGTTATGTATAAAAACACCCTGAATATCCTTAAGAACCCAATTCAACCTCCTACAATCTCTAACCTAGAAATTATAGCCCTACAGATCTGCTTAAACTCTAAAAAACGCATCAACCTTGTTGTAACTTATATCCCACCAGGGAACAACACAGAAAACCTGGAGCAAACCCTGAGCTGGCTATCCACCAGCTACCCACAAGAAACCATGGTTCTTGGAGACGTCAACATAGACTGGTCTCTCTGTTCCACCCACTCAACTCCAAAACCTATCAATCTACATGGTTTTTCCCAAACCATCCTATCCCCAACTAGATTAGGCAACTCTCTTCAAAAAGAAAGCATCATTGACTGGATCCTTACTAATAGGGACTCAAATAACTACACCACAGGTACCCTTCCCAGTGACCTCAGTGATCACCTAATTACTTATATCATTAAACATAAATGCCCAACTTCTAACCCCCCCCCTTATAGACTAATCAGAAACAAAAAGAAATTTGTCCCACAACTATTTCTTGCCGACCTGAAATCTTGCAACTGGTCCTTACTAAAAACCCTACCAATCAATGAGAGTGTGTCACACTTCAATGACACATTTCTCAAGATACTTGACGCACATGCCCCACATAGACAAATTAGATCCAAACCTCGTATAGCACCTTGGCTAACTAAGGAAACCAAAACCAAAATCAAACTTCGTGACCAAGCCTGGGATAAGTGGAGGGCCACAAAAACCTCCCAAGATCGCACTAAATTTCAACAACTAAGAAACACCACCAAAGCAGCTGTTACCCAGGACAAAAAACAATACTTCTACCACCTCCAGCACAAACACCAGAACAACCCAAAGAAATTCTGGGCAGGTTTTAACAACCTTTTGCACCCAGGTAAAACCTCCACCCCAACCCCCGAGAAACTGATAGAGAAAGGACAGGAAGAAGTAGCCAATACCTTCAACTCCTTCTTCACTGAGACTGTCCAAAATCTAGCCAGTCAACTAACTCCCACTTCACAATCTGCTGTTCAACAGCACGTCGTCACCCCTACCCCGTTCAAGTTAAAGCCAGTCTCTTCCTCTTATATAATGCCCTCCTAAAAAAACTCAAACCAACCACCCTAGCGGCTGACCACCTCCCTGCAGAATTCTTACAAATCGCATCTGATGTAATAGACTACCCAATATCAATCCTTATCAATAGAACAATAGCTGAGACGCATATCCCTACTATCTGGAAGATCTCTTATATCATTCCACTTCACAAAGGAGGTTCCTCCATGGAAACCTCAAATTATAGACCAATAGCTATCTTATCCCCAATAGCGAAAATCATGGAGAGATGCATCCACAAGCAACTTCTTCACTACCTAACCGTTAATCATCTCCTGTCCAACTCCCAGCACGGCTTTTGCCCCCACCATAGTACAACTACCGCCCTCCTTTCCTTTGTTGACTCCATCAATAACAACCGCAACAACAAACTTATATCCTCTGCCCTCTTTTTGGACCTATCAAAAGCTTTTGATATGGTCAATCATCAGCTCCTCCTTAACACACTTGAAGCCTTGCATCTGGACACACCAGCACTAAGCTGGTTTAAGACCTACCTCACGGGTAGGCAACAAGCTGTCCTGTGGCAAAACTGTATATCAGGACTACTCCCAATTACCATAGGTGTACCTCAGGGCTCCATACTGGGTCCACTTCTGTTTTCCATCTACATAAATAACCTTAAATCAGTCATCCCTAAATCCACCTGCATACAATATGCCGACGACTCCACCCTAATCTGCTCTGACGTCTCCATCTTGAATCTCCAAACTATCACTCAACATTGTTTTTCTCTAATTGAAAAATGGTTCACCGACTTGAAACTCCTACTTAATCCAACTAAAACGAAATTACTACTATTCTTCCCCAATGTTTCCTCATCCCAGGACAAAGAACTTCCAAACACTAACAATATAACCTTCCATGTTAAATCTAACAATGGGACCCTCATAACCCCTGTCACCAGTACCAAACTACTTGGAGTTACCATTGATCACAAGCTCAAATTTGACATACACATTACTCAAACTATAAAGTCTGTTAACAAAAAACTAGGATCTATGTACAGAATTAAAAACTTCTTAACTCCTTCTACCAAATTAACTATTGCCCGCACCCATCTTCTCTCTCCCCTCCTCTACGCATCCCCGGTCCTCTCTTTCCTTAATAAACGTGAACTTAACATGCTCTCTCGTGCTTACAACCATATTGCTAGATTTATAATAGGTTCCCCTTATCGAACCCACCATTGTCTTAACTTGAGGAACCTAGGCTGGCTAGAACTGCCTAATCTCCTCAAACTTAACCAACTCACCGAGGCTTACAAAATAATCAACCATCCTGATAAAACTCCATCACTATCCAGCATTCTGGCTCCTTACTCTAATCTCAATAGTCTTAGATCATCCAACAGTTCCCTTATCCTTACCACTAAAGCTAAGAACTCAGATGGGGATGCCCTCTACGCTAACTCCATTGGCAAACCGTGGAACTCATTGCCAAACTACCTAAGACTTGCAACTTCACGCACTCAATTCAAAAACAACCTTAAAGAATATCTCACAACCCAATGGATATGTCCTTGTCGTTCACCTGACTAACTACGTATCTCATACCCTACTAGTCCCACTTCCTCCTAGCACATTCTCTTATTCAGACCTTTATAATCACTCATTCCTAATCTCAATGAGGTTTTTACCTGATCATGTCTATTTTACACCCCATGTGAAATTAATACCATGCTTAACCAACAGCTTGTACTGTATCCTATATAACTACTAAGTCATTTTTTCATCTTGTAAATGTCACTTGTACTCTCTTATTGTAACACTATTTTGTGTCTATTTTTAACATGTATTAATATTTTGTTTGTTTGTTTGGAGCTTTTCTCCTCGGGCCTCTACTGAAAACAGATATGTATCCAGCTAGACTAGCCCGGTTAACAAATGTAAAATAAAATAAAATAAAATAAATAAATGTCCCAACTCCTCCCTGCAAAGTATTTTCTGATTGCTTTCCTTCATGAACACTGAAATAAACTATTCATTCAGTAACATTGTTTTTTGTTTCCCAGTGATCTGTGATCTCCAACTTGTCTTTTCTCAGCCTAGCCAAGTCTGCCTCTCCCTTTCTCCCTTGTTCCTTCCCCCTGTGAATGTGAAGTGGTCTTTCTTCCATTCATGAAGCTTTCTGCCATCTTTCACTGTTGTTGCCCTCAAAGTTCTCTTCCATCCATACGGTTTGGTCTGCATATACAGTTAAACATGGCATTGTAATTTCTGGGGTGTTGCTTTGACCTGAGCTTTTATCCGTGGTGCTTTATTATTTTATTTAATTCTTTGACAAACATTAAATGCAGGCAGTCTCTGAGTAGATGGGTTAAAGCATACATAAGGCTCAGGTGTGCAAGTCCTAAGAAATGCATTGCAGACTACTGTATGAAGAAGACTGGTCTACAGACATTTTCTTATTTATGTATGTATGCTCTCTCTCTCTCTAGATATATATATATATATATATATATATATATATATATATATATATATATATATATATATATATATTATCTTCCTATGACTAATGGTTCACTCAGTGCAAAAACATTCAACCATGTAACAGATGCAGATAATATGCGGGTGTGAAAGAGAAAATGCTATACTAGTTCAGTACATATTATCTGTTAGGTCAGTGTTACTTTGCCAGTTAGGGTTATTCTTCATCATTAAATGCTTATTTCTTATTTATTTATTTTTGTATGTATGCATTATTTTTTACCGAGTTAGTCCCACTAGGCTAGTGGCCTCTTTTCAGGGGAGAATCAAAGTATTTATGCTACTATTAAATGTCAGGAACCATGATATTAAGAGTCTTCAAAGTGCTGTTGGCACAGCTATTTATGACCATAATCAATTTTTGTCATATATAAACTGAAATTAATGCAAAGTTTGGCCAAAAAGGTTTGTTTCAACTGAAAAACAGCAAGAAAAATGTAAATGTGTCCAGTTAGCATAACAATGTGATTCTGTTAGTAAATGGCCACAAGGTGAAATTGCTTGTTCTACTTGCAATTATATTTTAGTTACCAGCTATATGACCCAGGCAACTTGTATCTGACATCAGGCACCTGCTGCAGCTAGCTAGGAAGAAGAGGAATGACAATGTATTGTCTGCTCAACCTCTTCCAGGAGGGAAGTGGCAGGGATGTGCTGAGAGAACAGCTGCTTCAAGAGCCTCAGTGGCGATACTGGGGACTGTAGCTCTAGAGGAATGCAACATCACATAGATTGGGGTGTTTCCCCATGATACCATTGTACACATCTGGCTGATATTATCCAGTATGTCATTGAGAGGTTAGGGTCTAATAGAAAAAAAAAATACATGCAAGACAAGCACATGATGCTACAGGTAAGCCAGTTCTTTGGACTATGCCAAAGATGCTGTTCACTTCCCTTTTCCCATCCGCTGAAGATGGCCACATTCATGGGGAGTACTTGTTAAATTCCTGCTGTCCCAGTTCCCATCCCTTTTACATGGCCTCGGCTGGGGAGTAATTATACTTGAAAAGGAGATGGGAAGACTGACAGTTGATGGTTATACCGAGACTCATATGGGAGCCAAAAATGTATACTTTGCTTAACACTATCAGAATAACACACAGGATCATAAAATTGCAGGAGAAACAGAATGTACAACTTGTCTCTGTAGAATTCAACATAACAGCTAGTGTTTCTGCAGATTAAAACTGTATTTTACAATTCCATTCTGCATTTTTTGGAATATGTCAAATGAAGTTTCAAGAATACCATATTCATGGAGTAATTTGTATGCTAACTTCATGGAAATAATTTGGTAAATACCTTGGATCCTCAGCTTGCAGCTTATGAGATCATTTGTTTTTGTCCTCAGTTATAGTACAAACTCTTCAAAGTTCTGTACTTAAGTCTGCTTGTTTCTTAATGCATCTCAGAGTCTTTACAAGATGGATTCCACTTAATGAGGATTGTTGTGGTATTTTTCACTCCTTGCCCCCACTTACATGTCATCTACAGCTCTGGATATACATTAGGTTTGTCAAAATGAGAGTTAGTTTTGTGTGAAAAACATTTTATATATTTTTCACTAATATATATTCACTGCCCAACAGCAGCTAGGCATACATTTATTTGCAAGTTCAACACCAGGAAATGCAGCACTACGGTTCTCCCAAGAATTACTTTGTGAGAAACTCATTTTCATTCCCATGGGGATAATTTTCATCTGGGATAACTTAATGTGTCGCAGAAAAGGCAAATGTGAAGTATTATTCAGGAAAATCTGATCAGTTTTCTGAAGCTATTCAATATAACTAACAAAGTGCTCTTGCACTGATATCATATGCAGGTTCATAGGTTTGGGGGTCAAACATATGACTATTGGCCTTTGAGAGACTTAATCACCATTATATTGTGTTGAAATTTTTATTTCCCATGAACACATTGATGTTATTTTTGAATACTGTTACTAAGGAGCTTAGTTATATTTCAGTGTTTCAGTGTTTTAGGGATTCAGGGTAACAAGCTTTGAACCTCACAAAGGGGCTATCAGAGTGATTTGTGATTGTGATTTTGATTAAACCTTAGATCACCAGCTACTTTTCAAATTTATATTTAAAGTCATTTGTAAGCAGCTCTTAATACAGTTAGAAAAGTATTCAATAACTCTTTTATACAGAAAGAATTTTGATCCTAAATTGGAATTTGCAGTTTCTCATATCAGAAGCCTATCAAATTTTTCACCTTCTAATCTGTAATTAATTTTTTGGAAGCCCATGCAAGCAATGTATTCTTTATTGTTAATAAATATTTATTTATTTGGCTTTGTCGACAGGGAAAAGTCCAACTAGGTAAACCCCATTTTCAGTGAAAACCCGAGGAAAAGAGTTCCACGTTTACATTAGACATGATGTACATTTATAATTGCAGGATAAAAAAATCTATACATGAGCTTAAATGATTTTTGAATATTTTTGAATATTTTTACATACATAGCATATTAACACAAAAACAAGAGAAATTAACATAAATTGACTAATTGCTGAATAAAAATAAACAATAACAGATGCTGTATTTATAGCATGATGGCAGCATGGAAAAGATCATACTGAGTCTTTTGAATTTAGTAATAATTTACAGACAGACAAGTAGTAATGTAGATTAAAAATTGATAAGAGATATAAGAAAGGAGAAGTTGAGGAAATTATCAGGAAAATAAATGGACAGAGGAGGAACTGTAGTTAGTGGTTGGGTGTGAGAGAAGGAGAAAACATTAGAGTTCAGGCAATACATGCAGTATGAAGAGGAGTGATAAGGTACAAAAAGGATGGGAAGCAGAGGCTGTAAGAGTTGGAGTAAATTAATCTGAGTAAAGCTAGTCAGGTGAGCAGGAAGAACAGAGCCATCTTTGGCATATGTGCTGTTTAAGCAAAGTTTTAAAACTACTTAAGTTTTCTGTTTTAACTCCCTGGGGATTTCATTCCAGAGTTTTGACACATAATGAGAGTAGAGAGAGTCTTCAGCAGTGTTGATTGTCATACTGACACATTGTGAAAGATTATTGCTAAAGCGAACATCTCTAGTGGGTGAATGGTACAATCGAGTATTTTGTAATGCTGGGCATTTGTCTGGAGAGAACAGGCTGTCAGCAATGATTTAGTTGTGTGTCAACTGGTTTGGGAGTCAAACCAATTTAATTATTTAAATGCAAGGCAGTTGTGTGTTTTCTGAGGTTGGTTTGTTGCAGATTTAGCTATTTTGTAGTAGCAGGAGGCTAGTTTAGTTGTATGTATAGTGCTGATATCTGTAAGAATAGGGAAAGCATATCATAGAGAAGGAAGGAGGCATGTTGCTGATAAGGTAATCCTTGCTTGATCTGTCAAATAGTGTTTGGCTCTATAGAAGGAGATGAGTTTTTGGTGAGTTTTATTGATGAAATGAAGTACATGGTGATCATATTTGAGGTTGCCATATATTATGACTCCGAGAATTTTAGTTTGGCTTATGGTTTCTGTTTTTGTGTTATTACTTGACATAATATGAAATGTGCGTTTCTATTTAAGGTGTTGTTTAGGAGCAAATAGCATAAGTTTTTTTTTTGGTGTTAAATACAAACATATCAGTTAAACAGATAGTAATAGAGTGCAAGTGTCATTGTTTTAGTGATGAAGAATCTTAACCCTGTTCATTTTCTTTACAAAATACCTGTGAGCCTTTGATAGGAGCTGCAGATGACAGGATTTGAAGATATTTGTAACTGTGGATAGTACAGCAGGAATAATGCTTTTCTTTAAAAAGTAGATTTTAATATATTTCTTAAAAATGGAAACATCCTCTAACTAAATAACATATTTCAATACAACAGGTATCAGCTACAAAAGTACTTGGTGAGGACATAGATGTCAATTTGAAATTTGACCTATACATACATTATGCAATTAAAAAAAATAAGAAATAGGGATGTTTTGTAAGTCTTAAAAATCCCTGACCAAACACAGTATTTATTTATCTCTCTATCCATCTGTGTGTCTATCTATTTTGTTTTGTTTACCAGGAGACTGCAGCTCAGCAGAAGGTCCATTTTCACATTCTATGCAAATACTAAACATTATATGTATATAGTAGACTTGAAGCATCTGGGACTCTCTTAGTTCCAAGTCCCCTATGTGCACCTCTTATTCTACCTAACCCTAATAAATGTAACTTGTACAAACCTGAGCAATGTTGTAATAGTGAAACTTGCCACCTGTCTTCCAAATACATCACATACATACAGTAGTCAGAAATGGCGGTCCCGTGATTAGTATAATTTATTTTTAATAATGAATGCTTTTATAAATAATGTAATGGACAGTCTAAAGGAAGGAGAATATATAAACAAGGAACAGGTGAGAATGATGTTGTTATAATAGCCAGGCAGGTTAAATGGTTTATAGAGGTAATGCAGGAACTAGAACAATTGCTGTTTATTTTGGACAAAGTATGAATAGGGAAAAAGCAAATGCTTTGGCAAAGTTACAGAAAAAAGCAAACATTTGTTTTAGTACAATGAAAATAAGACTTCTGGGCATTATATTTTGGAAATATGTAATAATAAAAAAGAAATAGGAAGATCTGATGGGAGAAATACAAGAGATAATAACATTATGACAGGGCTTGAGGTTCATGTGTAGAAAAAAGGAATATTAATACAGTAGCACTAGGTAAGCTGTGCTATGCAGGTATATATATATATATATATATATATATATATATATATATATATATATATATATATATTCTCATATGTGGTGGAAAAGGTTTACTGCAGGTATTTTTTTTCTGCATTCTGGAGCTCACAGTTAAAACCAGATGCCCTTTCTCCACTTGCAATGGAATTTTCCACTAACACCCTAACCTATAATCTCAGAAGAAAATATATAGTAGACCTTAATCTTCAAACCCTATCTACTAAACTACACAGCTCTTACTCTAATTTCTCAGTACTTACTCTAAAATTGTGACAATCCCTTCCTCACTATCTTTCCAAACATACTAACTACACTAATTTCAAGCCCCATCTCAAACAGCACCTGTTTGAGCACTACAAATCCAAATGCCAGAATGCAGAACATGTCAGGTAATAAACATTACTCTGCACTAGATTAATTCCCTTGCATGTCACCATATTTATGCCACCACTCTATCTGTTACCTCTCTGTGTCTGCCTCCTAAATATATATTCATTCTCAAGGTTTGACTGTTAAAATAAACATATGGGACATTAAAACAAAATAACATACACTTAATAAGGCATGGACTGAGTTGAAATTAAGAAAACTTACACTACAAGTATATATAGACAAGTATATGAATCTTTTTTTTTATTAATTTCTCTTTTTGTTTAATTTTTATATGTATTTTATCATTTTTTGCAGTTTTGTTTTAAATGTTTAATGTGATATGATTCAAATGTTATCTACCTGAAAGTGAGTTATGATATTTTAATGAAAGTCTCTTACTTTTTTGAGAAGCGCCGCAGGATCTTTTATATCCATTGGAGATACCACTAACTTAGGCAGATGGATGAGGTATGTATCACACCAATGCCACCTAGAATGTCACAGATTAATGATACCACTGCCACCAATGTGAAAAAAACGTTCCTAGAAGGGTACGAGAAGGAGGCTTTCTTGTACATAACACTGATACCAACAATAACTCAATAATCGGTTACAAAATGCAACCTTGACCTAAAACTATAAAGGGAATATGCACTGCTGTCTTAGATGTCAGCTTTTAACATCCATGCCAAGATCAGACTACACACAGCCCACCTTCAGAGCTAAGACTTTGATCTACCATCCCAGACAGCCTTCTCACCACTTTCTCCCCCTTTCTCTTTCTCTTTCTCTCTGAATTACAGTGTCTTCCAATGCCCATTACCCAAGATAACTGCCTTTCATCAAAGTTCTTATTTTCACACAAATACCTACAATTCCCAGGTTAGACCGTCCGAATTCTCCCATTCCCCACAGCTTTCTTCCTGGTTAGATATTACTTCCAGCAGCCAGGATTGGCCAGGAACCTTCACTTACCTGCTGCTCCTAGTTAAACAATCATACTTATTAATACTTCACTGCTAGTAGGCTCAAATTATTTAGCTGATTGAAGATCTGCGCCATAGCTTGTTAACCTACAGTGGTAACTAATAACCTTTCTCTCAGATAATAGAAAGCAATAATGCATATATAATAAAAGACCAGACGCAAGCATTTACAAGTGAATAAATAAACTTAACAATAAATAAATCAATGCAGTACATACCTCTCAACATATTAGAACAAGAAATCTGCACAAAGCTATAAATTATGAGGGGGGGAGAAGGCTCAAAAATAGGGACAAATTTTAAATATTGCTGTTACAAACTTAGAAAGTTGACAGAATTACAGGTTTGGCATTAGCATGAATTTTCTGAATGGTAGAAAGTCTGAATCTCAAATGTCTGTCATTATTTTTTTACTTCACTCCTCAAAAAATTGCCAACAATTTGCCAGAAAACCACAATTTTATGTGAAACCTACCAAAAATAAGAGACAAAAATCTGGGCATTCTGTGAAAATCTGTACAGTTGGGAGGTATAGTACAGTAACAGATTAAACATACAGGGGAATAGTAAAGTGTGCATAGAATAAAATAACACTCATTTACATTGGATAATAGAGGTATAGCTCATGAAATATATAATTCTGATCTTCAGAATACTAAATATCCTGTCTATGCATCTTCTTCTGGCTTTTCACGGTTAGGGGTCGCCACAGTGGATCACCTGTTTGCTCATGATTGGCAGTGGAGTTTTATAGTGTCGAGGTGCCAGCCCGACCTTCCAGAGAAGACACACACATACACACACTCACACCTAGAGCCAATTTGGAGTGTCCAATCCACCTACAGCATGTCTTTGGGATGTGGGAGGAAACCAGAGCACCCAGAGGAAACCCACGCGACCATAGGGAGGACATGCAGACTCCGCACAGAAGGCACCCCAGCTGAGGATTGAACCAGAGAACCTCTTGCTGTGAGGCGGCAATGCTAACCACTGCACCACTGTGGCTGCTCAAATATCCTGTCTAGGCATATTACTAAAGAATACTAGAGCTACCTATTTTAAGTTAAGCAACAATATTAAAAATATTCACAGGCAGAACAAACTTTTTCTACAAATGTGTCAGTGATTTCTTCCTAGCAAGACAGATTTTTTGTTGTTATCCTCCCCAGAGACCATTATTTCAGTTGCTTTTACACAAAGAGACATGTCTAATTATATTGCATCAAATTACATTAGAAAAATAAGTTATTTTGCTTTTAGCCCCTTGACTACCACCACCACTACATGTAATGGAATAGATCCTCAGGAGCAAGGATGATTACATCAGTCCATTCTCACACCAAGAAACAAAGCACTGAAATCTTATCTACATCTCTTATCTGTCTGCATTTTTAATTTCTTCCAAGCAAAGACAGCATTTTTATTAAGTTTTCCTCCCCAGAGACTATTATTTAATTTGTATTTCATAACACTTTTAAAGCTAAACTCTAAAAAAAAAAAAAAAAAAAAAAAAAAAAAACTATTATTGTACTTTACATCTCCCCTGGAAACAACAAACCCATACTTGAAGAATTTCTCTCCTGAGTATCTAGTACTATTATCCGAAAACACCACAATAACGGAAATAGCAGCACGGACTGTACGAATTGAAATCCTTTAATAAGTCTGGTACCTCGGCCTCCGCCTTCTCATGGAATAATTTACATACACAAACACAGCCCTATTTAAACCATCAACTATTGAATGCTTGATTAAATGCTTAATTAAATCAATTAACTTTTTTTCAAATATTTAAAGTCACATATTCAAAAACATTTTTACTTATGCAACCTTACCTAAAACTCTATTACATATCTTCTCAAAACTATTTCTATAATTAATTTTACATAAATAATTCTTTTGTAACATTAAATAATTATTTTTTATACCTCTAAAGTTACTTTCTCTTATGGTAGGTTTCAGAATTCGAAAGCGTTAAGAAGTAGGGGTAGAAGGAAGAAAATGGTAGATGCAAGGTGTGTGACAAAATCAGGAACTTAGATGCTATGAGGATCAATGGCATTTTATATAATGCCATTGATCATTTTGACCGTAATTCGTTTGGGGTAATTTACGTCATTGGGTGTAATTGTCCAGTAAAGAAATGGTATTTTGGACAAACCAAGCGTAAAGTCAAATTGAGAATCCTGGAACACCTGGGTGATATAAGAAATGTAAGGTTAGATAGTCCAGTGGCGAGTCATTTTCATGAGAAGCATGGAGGGTCAATGACAGATTTAATTTTTAGTGTTATAGCCAGGCCCTATGGGGTGGAATTGAATAATAATAATTTTCAAAGAAGGTTATTAAACATGGAATCAAGGTTCATTATTAATTTCAATACTCTCTATCCTAATGATATGAATTTAGAGGTATAAAAAAGAATGATTTAATATTACAAAAGAATTATTTATGTAAAATAAATTATAGAAATAGTTTTGATAAGATATATAATAGAGTTTTAGGTAAGGTTGCATAAGTAAAAATGTTTTTGAATATGTGACTTTAAATATTTGAAAAAAAGTTAATTGATTTAATTAAGCATTTAATCAAGCATTCAATGGTTGATGGTTTAAATAGGGCTGTGTTTGTGTATGTAAATTATTCCATGAGAAGGCGAAGGCCGAGGTACCAGACTTATTAAAGGATTTCAATTTGTACAGTCCGTGCTGCTATTTCCATTATTGTGGTGTTTTCAGATTCAAGTTTTATTCTGTGGCTTTTTAGCCTGTATAGCTGTTGTGTTTTTTATCTAGTACTATTACTTACGAAAAATCATTCTGGGTGATGTCAATATTGACTGGCAAAATGTAACCTCTGACAGTGCCTCAGCCTGCTGAAATCTATTTGGTCTGACTCAACTAATCGCAGCACCTTCTAGACACAATGAAAACAATAAGGGCACAATTCTTGATTGGATTTTAGCATCAGAACCCAGTAAATATGCAATCAGTGGAACCTATCCTAACTCCTTAAATGACCATCTCCCTGCATACACACACAGACTTACCACTCACCACTACAGTACTCATCAACTTAAACCAACCACTAATCTCACAAAATTTAACAAAGACTTATTCGACAGTATCCTAAGGTCCTTCAACTGGTCTGTACTAAAAACTCTCCCTTTAGATGATGCAGTTACAACTCTGAATACTTTTTTAAACACCCTAAATAACCTTGCCCTCTACACGTAAAATGAATAAAAGTAAAACACTCCCACTGGTTATCTACCCTTAGAAAAAACATTATGCATACCAGAGACAAGGCTTAGAGGGAATGAATAAATCAAAAAAAAAAAAAAAAGTTCAATGATACATGGATCTTCATGATTATTTAATAATGTTGCTTGATAAATCTATGTCTTCCATCATAATCAGATGAAAAAAACAAATATACAAAGATAAGAAACAATACTATGACCAATTATAACTTAATCATAAAACTGATCCAAAAAAATTCTGGCCCTGTAGTCACACACTACACAGTCCTGTGTCAAACAACGATCTGTATCCCTTCCAAACATTTTCGTCTCTTGAAATAGCAACTACATTTAATAAATACTTTCTAAAGGACATTGCAGCCCTTACCAACAGTGCATCCCTCCCCTACACGAACCCATGATCTACTATCAACTGCCCCCTCAACTACCACATTAGCCTCTGAAAAACAGGAATCCAAATAATCCTTAGCCACAAGCGTTAACAACTTTACCTTAACACCTGTAACAATGTAGACTATAAAAAATGCTATTTAAACTTAAACCTCGCTCCACAGCTGCAAGACAACCTCCCAGCTGAATGCTTTAAGATGGCAGCAGAAACCATATCTTACTCAGTAGCTATCTTAATCAATAGATTTATTCAGGAGTCTTATGTCCCAACAATTTGGAAAAGATTGTATGTCATCCCACTACACAATAGAGAAAGGTCTACAATCATCTCTAAGTTTTGCCCCATTGCAATTCTCTTCCCTCTCTCAAAAACCCTAGAAAATTGTGTCCACGCTCAACTTCTTCGCCATCTCCTCTCAGAATAGCTGTTAACAACTACTCAGCATGGATTCTGCCCTGGCCATAGTATGACTACTGCAATATTATCCTTTTTAGATAATATAAAGAAGAGAAGGGACTCAGTCAAATATATCTATTCCATATTTCTGGATCTGTCCAAAGCCGTTGGTACCATCTCACACAGCAAACTCCTTGAACAAATGCTCCATCTTGGCCTATCCTCTCCATCACTTCAGTGGTTTAAAAGCTACCAGTTTGATAGACAACATACATTACTCTGTAACCACTGGTGTACCCAAAGGCTCATCTCTTGGTTCACTTCTCTTTAACATTTTCATTAATGACCTCTGTACCTCTTCCAGGCAAGGATCACTTGTACAGTATGCTGATTCAACATGAATATGCTCATCTGACACTCTGGTGCATCTTCTTGAATTCACACAAGAAACCTTCACCTCTGTTGAAAACTGGCTTGCCCGTGCCTAATTATTATTCAACCCAAAAAAACAAAACTACTCCTATTCCTCCCTAAAGTACATCTGAAAGACAAATCCAGCTTGAAAATCTTCTCACTTAATTCAGAGATAGAAATTGTGACCCATACAAAACTGCTTGGTGCAACAATTGAACTCCACATTCAAAGTAATATAAACAAAAACTCACCAGAAACTTAGCATGCTTTATAGACATAAAAACTTTCCTACTATCTCTATTAAAATCACCCTAGCAACCACTTACCTCCTTTTTTCACTCTTACATGGTGCCCCATCCTTACCAATTTGAAATATGCTACAACAAAGTTGCTAAATTTGCTGCCAATGAACAATACTACTCACTTCACTGCAAGGCCCTTTAATGTTTGAACTGGCTAGAGCTACCCCACTACATGGATTTTGTACAGCTAGCTACTGTCCACAACAATATTTATAAACCCCATGCTTGTCCTGCATTAAGCTCTATTCTTCCTCCCTGTCACCCAAACGGACCTCTTCATTCTAATGATAAACAAATTCTCAGCATCTGTAAACCTCAAAAAGCAAATGGAAACATTATTTACTGCTACTCTGTTGCCAAAAAATGGAATTCTATTCCACATGCTATTACAAAATTAGCTTAACATCCTTCATTCAAGCATTGCCTGAAAGACTACCAGTAAAACTTAAGGCTCTGCTCATGCTACACCCCTAGTTGAACATCACTATTGTCTACTTTTCTCCACTCCTATCTGTACAGATTCTATACCCATTACCACTTCCTCATCTTCACCTGGCTGTCTTACCCTCTCTACCACTTTACATAACCTCTTCCTATCACCTATTCCACATTTATACTAGTCAGTCCTAATCTCTTCCCCCCTTTATAGTTACAATTAAACTAAACACATGACTTTTACTTATTACTACCATTAATTGCCAAAAGGATGCTCTCCAGAATTGTATATTGTATTTTACTTCACTTTTTCTCATTCCCCCGGATTTACTATTCCTCCATGCAGGACTAGCTTAGTCCTGCACGAAGGTGGCTATTTAGGAGCAGAACGGCAGCACACCATGCATAATAATGAGGCACGCTGCCTGAGCTCCTAGGCTTACATGGAGCATGTAAGAGTGCAGGGGGCATGTCTAAGAGCAGAGCTCTCAGAATAAACACACCCCCGCAATGAAGAACAGCAGAAAGGGGTATGAAATGAGTGAGACTGCTCACAGGTTACCACATATCCCCACCAACAGTCCCCCTTGTGTACAACAGCAACAGTATACATTTTTTTTTAAATCCGATTAAAGCTAACCATAGGTGCACACGTGTGCCCATCGCTTAGCTATGGTAAATATTGCTTAAATGGCTGAAGAGAATAACAAGGAAGATATATACAAATGAAGCAGCATAGCAATAGTGTAGTGGGCAGAACATTCGCCTTATGAGCAGGCATTCCCAGTTCGAATCCCACTACAACACATTCTATTTTCCAGGGCAAAGCACATTATGAGTAATATTTATGTTGCATAACCCACTAAATAACATATTTTCATGAACTGGAGTACTGCAGTAAATGCACGTGTGAGGTGTCAGTGTCATAATGAATAAGTCACGAGTAAGCAGGTTTAAGCACAAATAAGCAGTATTAAGCATATTTAAGCACTAGTAAGTGGGCTTAAGCCTGTTTGCATGGCGGTAAGCAATGCCTATACTGGTTAAGCAATTTTAAAGCTAACTCTCTGTAAGCCGATGTAACAGCAGGTTAGCAGTGCTTACCATCGTGCAAACCCACTGACAACTGCTCAAAAGTGCCTTAATCACTCTGTATCCAACAGCCCTTGTTCTGGCCATCAACAAAATAAACAACCATGCAGGTCTCAAACCAAGGACCCCATACATCATAGTCACAGTAGTTAACTCCCAAGCCATCATAGAAGTACAGAAGAATGAGGTATCAGCAAACAAGTCCTCACCATAGTGAAACCAAACAGAACCTGTGAAAGGAATCAGTATACAGACATATGTGCCTTAACCCACTACATAACATAAAAATGTGAACTGGAGTACAGCAGTAAGCCCGGAAGTGAGGTGTAATTGTAACAGAGTGTTGAAGTCCCCAATAAAACACAAGGACCCCATAGAGTATACATACACATTAATCATGGCTACCAGACTGATATATAAGATGTAAAAAAATAAGAAATCAATGCCAAAAAGAAAA
Source organism: Protopterus annectens (assembly GCF_019279795.1). Lineage (NCBI taxonomy): Eukaryota > Metazoa > Chordata > Ceratodontiformes > Protopteridae > Protopterus > Protopterus annectens. The sequence goes on from NC_056745.1 coordinate 493,532,258, forward strand.
AAAAATAATGCAAAGTCTAATGTAAGCAATGCTAAGCATTGCACAGGCCAGCTTAGGAAGTGTAAGCAATGTGTAGGTCAGCTAACTCAATGTGCCTAGTGTTATACCCCTTTAAACAATGCCATCCTTCGTTAATCAGGTTTGTCCATAGCTTAGCCTTTTCAAAACCGGCCAATGACAGAAAAGTGCAGGAAATTGGCCCTACTTAAACCCAAGAGGCAGGAATACATCTCATAACTGGTTGTAGCTTCCCCTTGCAGGCACTATGGCAGTAAGGGGAGAAGGTGTGCGCTTCTGGGCGCAGCGCTGGTGCATCCAGGAGTCCAAGGGCATGGCAGGACTCCTAGTTAATGCTCAGAGACTGCTGCAGGGCCAGTACTAGGGCTCCCAATATAAGGCGGAGGCCCAGAACCATCTCGCCCGTGACCTCACCACTGACATACCCCAAACTGGTGAGCAGATCAGACACCACTATGCCGACCTGAAGCAATGTAAGGGGGACATCTTGAAGGAGTGGCTCCAGGAGGCTAGAGCAGTAGGGGATGTTCCAGTTGTGTGTAAGTATTACCCCAGTATGTGTGTAATAATTGCCAGCTCAGGTATATCATGGATAGGTATAGCTAAATATTCCTTTTATGTCCCCCACAGCTGCAATGGAGCAGCCCGCGAACCAGGAGGCCCACATCAGTCACCTGGCAAGGTTGCGATGCGAGGCAGGTCAGTAATACTCATGCATTTACTGTCATAGGAAATAAAAATAAAAGTAGCAGTAAATTAATTGCTTGTATAAAACCTGTATTGTTCAAGGCAAGTACTGCATACACTAGAGAATATGGCAAGAAGAGTCTCATATTGTTTGTATGTCAATAAAAGTGTAATAGCCTGACAAAACAGGTCTAACTGCTGGACTGCATGTGTATAGCCTGGTATCATACGGTAAATATGCAATCATGTAATAGTACTGTAGTATTAAGCACTGCTACCCACAGTGTGCACCATAAATTGAATGTGTAGGAATGCCTGTATATGACAGGTGTAATCCCCAGAGGCCATTTAGTACAACTGAGAGACACATAGACAGTAAACAGAGAAATTGCAGACAACAAAAACTGCATAGCACATGCAACTGAGATGTGAACTATTGTTTTTTTAGCACACACAGCCACAGTTCGAATCCTGCCAGTGGTATTAGTCTGCATACAGAATCATGCCCTACAACTGCACAGATATGTCCAGAATGTCTAGTAAAGTGGCCCATATCTGTTGCCTATCAACCTGTCCCCCTGGGAAATTAGTGGGATGATCCCAGACATATAGGCAGCAAACAGGAAATACAACTCATTGACACACAACTATGAGAACAAAGCTGGCACACTACCAACTCCCCAATACCTTATGTGACTAAGAAGCCACGTATGTCCCATTTACACCCCAACTTGTCAAGCTGTGGTCAGAGTGTGTACAGTAACAGAGTGAGATGTATGTGCATAATAGTAATGTGTAATCTGGTACTGTGTGTGGGAACATTCAGGTAGTGCTAATAAACATTCCTCCCACAGGTCTGTCAGATACCAACACTGTGCCCAGAAATACAAGAATGATATGCAGTTGCTCTGAATAATGAGGTATTACACATCACTGTCATCCAAACTGTCCAACAACATATAACTGTCTAGGAAATCTGTATATTAGTGTTGTAATACAAGGTCAGAATGCAAAAGCACAGGGGATTAATAAGACAGAAAGCAGATAGGAGATATACAGCAATATCTATATAGCAGACACAACTGTGATGGACAGTGTTTAATTTGTAGCAGACACAGCCATGGTCTGAATCCTGGGAGTGGAATTAGGCTGCATACATATTCATACCCCACAACTGTACAGATGAGGCCAGAATGTCCAGTATATGTGCCCATATCTGCTGCCTGTCCCCCTGGTACGTCTGTGGGATGATCCCAGATGTTTAGCCAGCAAATAGGGAATACAAGTGATTGTCAAACATCATGAGAACACACCTGTCACTGTACCCCCGAGACTTTTAGGAGAGTAATATTTCAAGTATGTCCTATCTAAACTCCCATGTTGTCAAGCTGTGACCAGAGTGTGTACAGTAACAGAGTGAGATGTATGTGCATAATACTAATGTGTAATCTGGAACTTTGTGTGGCAACAGTCAGGTACTGCTAGCAAACATTGCTCCAACAGGTATGTTGGATACGAACACTGTGCTGAGAAATACAGACCATTATAACCTGTACTGGTACTGTTCACTCTGGTATTGTAGGGAATTGTGAGTGTTGCAGTTTCTCTGAATAATAAAGTATCACTGTTCAGTGTCACCCACACTGTGCTACATAATATAACTGTGCAGGAGAGCATGTATATGTGTGTCAGGTCACTAAAGGTGGAAGAGGGCAATATTCTAGCTATGCCCCGGCACACCAGCATGTGGTCAACACATGGCCAGAGTCTGTGCAGAAAGAGTTGGATAGCTATGTGCAAAACAACAACTAGGAGTATGTGTACAAACAGTTAGTTAGCGTTAACAAACATTCCCTCCACAGGTATACCAGGTAAGAGGTGTATACTGTAGGTGAAACTGGTTCATGTATAACAATGCCGACAGCCATATCACTGTCCAAACTAAGGCTATAGGGTAGTGTAGTAAGACTTGTAAGGTACAGATAACAGCACTGACTAGGAAAGTAATGTGGACTACAGGAATATACTAGTTGCTAACTGACATCTCCCCCCCACCATATCTCCAACAATAATCAACATACCCACCCCAACCGGTATGTAATGACACCTATGTTCAGATAATCTCCAATTGTTTGATAAATATTTTGATGGTTCCCATGCATGTGCTATATTGAAATATTCCAACATTGGTGGCATGGTGCCGTCAATGTACCTGCATGCTGCTCTTATTACCACTGTGTTCCCATATATGCATGTGTTCTGTTGGCTATGCAACTGTTCCGTATCTGGTGTCTGGGTTAATGGGAATATCTATACATGCTGTTATACCCAACCCTAGAATGTGTGGACTATTACTAACCCACAAATGATGATGAAATCTAAACACTATAGCATGCTTGAGAAGGCCGGTCCCAGCGGACCCACCTGTCCCACCTCAGCTGGCTGTGGCACCGGGCACCAGCATGTCTGGGGCCCAATCGGGGACCTCCCTTTCTGTTGGTCCTGCACCATCTTTGGGTGTAACCACCTCAGGGGATAGGGCTCACCTCTCTGGGAGTGGGCACGGACAGGCACCTGTCAGCCATCACCAGGTTGGGGTAGTGGTGCATAGAGCGATCAACGAGCAGTTTGGTGATCTTCTACTGCAGCATGAGGGCTGCGTGTTGCAATTAGAGAGTCAGCCTGGCTCGGCAACTCAGCCTCCAGCACAGCCACCTTCGGGGCTGTGAAGGTGCAGTGGTGACTGCCGATGAGTGGGGAACTCAGTCCCACTGTTACCACTAGGGGGCTTGTGGGCTACTGATATCCCAACACCCCTCCCATTTACCCCCATATGTGTCATATACCACCCCTGTATGCATCATGTTTGTCTTGTCTGTTAACCTACCCAGCCTTCCTACCCAAATATACCTACTCCCCCTCCCCAACATCCCACTCTCATCTGAAAAAAAAAGAGGCAATCTGTTCCCACAAATAAATTTCGCCCCATACACAGCTGTCCATTTTGCACACATGCCCACTGGACACATGTATTCCAGTCTAATTGGCATCACAACTTATTATTGTTGTCCTCACCCCTCTCCCAGGGGTTTGAGTGTCCAAATCTACCTCCAAATTCAATGTATATGCACAGCTGTTGCTGTACAAGAAATGGGCAGCTTTGGACCTTCTCTACACCCCTCCTGCACATCCCTGGCTATTTTCCCTATTGTCTTTCCCTCTTTGTGGCCCTTTTTTCACCACTTTCCTATCAACCCTTGTTTCTTTTCTTTTAAAGAAATTAATGCATGGGTAAGCAGGAGTAAGCACTTTTAAGCAGCAGTAAGCGGGTTTAAGCCTGTTTGCATGGGGGAAAGCAATGCCTACACTGGTTAAGTAAATTAGAAGCTGAGTATAAGAAACTGTAACCGGAAATTAGCAGTACTTACCTCTGCACAAACCTGCATACAACTGCTTTAAAGTGCCTTAATCATTCTGTATCTAAAGGACTGTGTTCTGCCCAGCAGCAAAATAAACAGCCTCGGCAATGCTTGAACCCATCCAGCCCAGTCATTCAACAGTACAGAGAATGTATTCCAACATTTAGATGTATGTGTGTGTAAATATATTAATATCTAAACAGATACAACATATCTATATATGCAGATATATATATATATATATATATATATATATAAATATATATGAACATATATACATGCAAATGCCTACATCTATAGCAGATATATATATGTCTCTCTCTCTATATATATATATATATATATATATATATATATATATATGTATATATATATATATATATATATATATATATATATATATATATATATATATATATATATATATATATATATATAAATAGGTATATACGGGCATACATCTGTAGATAACAATGTGGAAATAAAAACATATATGCCAACATGCAACGTTAATGTGGTTGAGAGGCCCCAAACAATATATGTCTTGTACGAATAGGTATACCCCCCACAGCCAAAGACATCCCCCCTGCAATACACTACCAAGAGTTGCAGATCCCATAACCAGGGCCAGACACAACTTGGGCATCCCTATGATACATATACATAGACACATATATGCAGATACAGAATATATATATATATATATATATATATATATATATATATATATATATATATACACACATATAAATAGATATATATGTAACTACACATATACACACAGCTATGTACAGTAAGTTACATATGTAGTACGTGCACACAATATGGAACAGCCACTATTCCTACAGTTACTACCTTACCAAATGGAGACTGTATGAGCCGCCCATACAAATGACATTCATTGCCTGCAACATATACCCACAGAGATATCAAAGGATATAACACCGCACACGTGTGCATAAATGGGAAAGCTTTATTTATGTAATATTACAGTTGTATATGCCGTGTCATATCTCTGTTTAGACATGGACATCCATATAAACTGAGTAATGCAGCTGTGAAACAGTTATACTAATACAGTAGTCTAGAAAAGTTAACAGATGTTGCTGTCCAGGCCAAGGCCATCAAGTAGTACAATAGTAAAGACAGACTGGTCCACAGGATACCAAATAATCAACGGTAAGTAATGCAGGTGTATAGTTCACTAGCCTCTATGTACACTCTGTAGACAATCCCTAAGGGGTAAAGACATCAGTTGACACACTGGGATGTAACTGTTACATAACAAGGCACAACTAACACCATCACAAGCACACTGACAAACAGAACTGTCTGTATGGCAGGTGGCAGTAGGCCTGCATTTAAAAAAGGTGGATTGTATGGTAATTTACATCCATATACCTTAAGGCAGCTCACCCCTGATGGTCTTCAGGACTTTGGGCTTTCAGGATTCTGTAGCGCTCCCATATACATGTATATATATATATATATATATATATATATATATATGTATATATGTATATATATATATATATATATATATATATATATATATATATATATATGTATACATAGATATATATATATATATATGTATATGTATATATATATATATATATATATATATATATATATATATATATATATATATATATATATACATATATGTATATATAGATATATGTATATATAGCTATATATGTATGTACTTCCTATGTATACAGATATGCCTAGTTATGTTGGTATATATGTAGATATCAATAACTATATGTGCATACATATGTATTCTGATATACCTACTATTGTCAAAATATATGTAGATATCCATACGTATATGTGTATATGTATCTCTAGCTGTATATGTGTAGACATATATTGCTCTGTATATGTATATATCTTGGTGTTTATTTGTATATCTATATACATATACATATCCATCTATGTATGTCGATATGTATATCTGTATGTCTATATAGATATCTGGATAAGTATATGTACATATATCATCACACTGCTCTGTCTGACATACATGACTGTTATGGTGGTCCAGAAGCAATACATCTGACAAGTAACTAGATATTACATCTCACTGGGTAAGTACACTAAGCTGCTAGGCATGTAACAAAGCACTGTGCACACTACAGGCAGACTGGCTCAACAATGGCCTACATTTCCTATGGGTGAATGCACATGTACCTGCACATAGATAGCAGGCTCTACAGGCATGCCATAGCACAGAGTAACATACACCTGTGTGTAAGTGGATCACCACAACCAATGTGAACACAGCTACAGCTACATATGGCATGCTAGCATATTATTACAGTGTATGGACTATCTGTTCAACACCAACCTCATATGTGTCACCCACATACTAACCTTACATATACAGGGCCACTACACAGTCTGGTCTGCTGCCTGTCTGTGGTATGGGACATATGCATGTAGGCCCTACAGACATGTAAGCCGATACGGTAACATACAGTGGAGCAGCATGTAACATCAGATAGAACAGGACCAAGAACAATGACATCTACCACAGTCTGTACACAGGCCAAGGTACTTATTAACAATACACACACTGCCGATATAAGTACACAGAACTCAGTACTGTACACAACCAATGAATGTCCAGGATATGTCATCAAATATAACCCCTACTATACATTACATGTGTAGCAGTCTGATATCTCACTGGTTTGTTATCAGATACGATGTCACTAATTATGGTGTACAGTATATCTGCACCCCTTACTGCATGACATATGTACAAAGGTTGTCAGGGTTGTGGCTGGAGGCACTTACACAGGGTCAATATTGACATGTTGCTGTGATAACCTCATACGTGTACTGTTGTAACAGGGTTTGTTGCACCATATGTCCTTTGAGGGATATGAAGTCTGTAACTCTCACAGCTGTCACCATCTACAGACTGCAATCCTCACACTACCTTCTGCAGTTCACAGATAGGTGCCCTGTGGGTAACACATGAAATAAAAGGCACCACACACTGCCCAGTCTGCAGATGACTCTACAGATGGGGTTTCCTCATAAACATAGTACTGACATGGCAGTTATTAAAATGTATAGGACAGCCATATCCAGACACACCCTGTTAAACCAACATTACTCCAAATGCAGTATAGCAGCACTTACAATCAGGTCAGGTGCATCCCCCTCCTGTGTGTTGGCTTGTTTCCACAGAGTATGTTGTTAGAGGTAAACCCTAATCCATCTGAGATGCTGTTTGCCAGACAACAGGTTGAGCTCCTGCTCACAGTGAATGAAAGGCCCAACACCAACATGATGTTCCTAGATACTGGTGTGTGTTTCCATGCAATTGGCTATAGGAATGTTACCACAGCTGTTCCACATGCAATCAGCTAGAGGAGGGCTGCAATTCATGCAGAGACCATCAGCTGATCCTGAGCATCATTTAAAATACACATGCTGCTGCCCAAGCAAAGCAGGTCTCCACTTCCATCAGAGAGGGAGTTAGAGAGGCACAGAGAGGGAGTTAGAGAGGCAGATACAGGCAAGCTAAGGAGGGGAGGGAGAGTAAAACCTATGCATGTTTGTGTCACACACCTGCCAGTACAGGGAGTCAAACCCCCAATGACTATGTAGTGCTATCACATATCTATGCAGTTATTGGATGTGCCACATGGGTTACCTGTTGGGGAGCCCCCAGAATGTATATGTGATGGTGAGTGACATCTACAACAGGGATATGGTAGCTATGTGGTAGGTGTTGTACACGTGCCTGCCCACATGAACAGGTGTCAGCGTCTCTCACAGGGACACACACACATTGACACACTTGGCAGGGACAGGAATACAACTCAGCACTAGTGGGATTGCCACAACACAGTACTATGCAGGTATCACATGCACCACAGGGGTCATACAGAGGTTATATGTGCAAAGGGTATGTGGAGGTGTCTGACACCAGACAGCATGCTTCAGTATGCTAATGGGGGTTGTAGTGAGTGTGAATGCGGTCATACGCATCATACACCACACACACAGACAAGGATGCCAGTACTGACATGCATGTGTGCACTGCTACATGGGTGTGTTGTGGTTGATGGTGTCAGAAGGCTATACAAGGCTAGGTGATGGGTATACCTTGGCATCACGCCACATGACAATGGTCTGCATTGTGGCTCAGGGGTGTAGTGTCTGGAGATGGCCACACAGGTGAGTATTGAATTCACCATCCAGTCACCTGGGTGACTATTGCGTGTGGCCAACACTGTGCATTGCTTGCCATGTATGTGTTCCTTCATCCATGATATGGACAGTGTCTAGGATGTGCACACCTCCTACATGCATGTACAGTGACATGTGGTACTGTACCTGGGGTGTCTGGCCCATATTGTGTACACAGCTCATTATCATCAGATGTGCCAGACCTGGCCTCATGTGGTGGGAACTGTTCATGGACAGCAGGTTGGCCCTGCACCTACATTGTTAGCATAATACCAGTATTCCCTGATGTCAGTGCATCTGTCCATACAGGGCTTGTGTTTCAGGCATGTTTATGTCCTTTGTTTGTCACATTTGATGGCACCACAGGTGTTGCAGGTGTCCAGTGGGGAACATGGGGGAGATGCATTATCAGCATGTACATGCCTATTTGACTGATGGACAGGGTGCCATGCCCTCTGTAGCCCACTGCAATCACACCATGGTTACTATCTGTGGGCAATATGCAGGGTACTATCAACATAGCGGCTGTTGCTTACACAAATGTGATTGTGTATGAGACATGGGTTGAGACTGAACCCTGGGTAATACAAGGGTTGCTAACGTTGTTTTGCTGGCATTGATGTCACATTTGGGTGTATGGATTTGCACACCAGCCTCTTGGCTATTTCACATATGTTATCCCTGTACAGTGGACATTGTGATATGTATTTGGCCCACCATATAAGAAGTTAGCAAAACCCGCTCCACGTTGAGTCCAGTTGTTACACCCTCACAACCACCACCACACAGGATACAAATGACAAACAAAGACACACACGCACACACACACACACACACACACACACACACACACACACACACACACACACACACACAAACACACACACACACACACACACACACACACACACACACTTCTCTCATGTCTGGGATTAGATCTCCTACCTAACTAGTATATCACACTATAGCACTACACTGTTATAGGACGCACCACGGAAACTACTGGAGCTCTCCTTCCCCAAAGGTGTATTTCACAGTGAATGACATCAGCAGGATTGCCAAAGTAGGGCATTTGAATTGTAAGGAGTGTGACTAGCCTAAAATGCATTGCTCCATACACAAACATAGACACACATACAAAACATCCACAACTGTCATGTGTGGGGATAGACCCCCTACCAGATGTCTATATCACAGTACAGCATGATGCTGTTATAGGATGCACCATGGAGATTACTGGAGTGCCCCTTCTCCAAAGGATTGCCAAAGTAGGGCATTTGAATTGTAGTGAATGTGACTACCCTAAAAAGCATTGCTCTCTACACAGAGTCAGACAGACACACACACAGACACACACACACACTTGCCAAGTCTGGGATTAGAACTCCTTCCTAACTAATATATCACACTACAGTAGTACACAGTTCTAGGATGTGCTACAACCTTCCCAGAGGTGTATTTCTAGGTGGATGACATCAGCAGCCTTGCCAAAGTACAGCATTTGAATTGTAGGGAGTGTGACTACCCTAAAAAGCATTGCTCTCTACACAGACAGTGTCAGACAGACACACAGACACACACTTGCCAAGTCTGGGATTAGAACTCCTATCTAAATTATTTATCACACTATAGCAGTACGCAGTTATAGGATGTGCTATGGAGATTACTGGGCTACAACTCTCCCAAAGGTGTATTTCTAGGTGAATGACCTCAACAGGCTTGTCATAGTAGGGCTATGGAGAGGCAGTGTGTGGCCATGGGCCATAGCTCATTCATCTAGGGGCTGACACACCACATGCGGGCACACACAGGGTCATATATCACAGGTACATGTATACAGCTGCTAGATGACTACTTCCTTGTACAGTCATGTTGCACTGCTAGCACGTGCACCACATAGTCTGTACTGCTGTAGGATACCAGTGGCTAGTATCTTTAGTGAGTGACATCTGAACCTCATGTGGTTGTAACCCTTTGGCTGTGTGCTGAGTGGGACAGGCCTTGATGGCTCCTTGTCACAGTCACCCTCTTCCACACATCTATGTACTTCTACCTTTGGCTTATTATAGTGTGTTGTCCTTACATATATGTCTGTATTCCTATCCACTGTGTGTGCAGAGCAAGTGTGATGCATACTGAGGAGTGTCTGCACTAATATCTGTGACTGCCAGATATGTCTGGTCCACTGGTGTTTGCAGACATGCCCGTCATGTGTTTAAGTGTGTGAGCATGCCTAGTATGATCTTTCAGTATGTTGTTGACTGACATTGCCTTCATTCTTCTAAGTGTGTGAGCATGCCCAGTATGCCCGTCTGTATTGACTGTGTGGAATGAGTCCAGGTAGTTTGTACTGCACTGCTGATGTTTGTGTTGTACACCTACAGGTAGCATACTGTTTCTGCAGGGCATCCGTCGATCATTTGGCACTGACTGTTACTACATTTCTACATAGGATGGGGGGCACACCTGACTATTTCTACATTCCCACACAGGATTGGGGGGGGCACACCTGACTGTTATTACATTACTACATAGGATGGGGGGCACACCTGACACTTGTACACATTTGTTATGACTGTACTGGTATGTCAGGTACTCCATTTCATTCTGTATTCTTACCTATCATGCTTACTAGAGGCATACTAGTGTAGTACAGATCATAGCTTTGATTTACCTGCGTATTAGTTTCTGACTTCATACCCTTCAGAACTGATGTCCCACTGCCTGACCTGCTGTAGTCTGTCTGTGTAGGCCTGGGGGGCTATCCATAGGCATCATTCAGAGGCCATAGCACAGCCTTTGTTTGTGTTTGTTTACACCTGTCCTGCTGGCTGTGACTGTTGTTGGGTATGTGAACTGGCATGGGTGAGTCACTTTCCTTGTGGGTGCCCCAGTACTGAGGGTGGTGCTGCAGGGCTGCCTGTGACAGATGCACATGGTACACTCTCTACACATGGTTGAGCACAGTTAGTATAATGTTTGGCATACCTTTTACTGTATGTGAGAGTCAGAGAGAGGTGTTATTCCCTGGGTCCCTCCTGTATCAGTGTATGTGCTATGTGTTGCCTCTTTGCCAAGACCAGGGCATACTGGGCATGCCTCCTTCTGCCTACTGTGGCTGGCTAAGGTTGTTCCTCCTCCGAGTCACTCTGTGACTGTGCAGCCCTTGGCAATGGTGGAGGGCTGTGTGGCCCTGCCCCATGCTGTTCCTGCTGCAGCTGTTTCCACAGGATCATATTGTGTAGCATGGCAGATATGAGGACAGTTTGGGTACATGTAGCTGGTGAGTACTGCAAGGCGCCACTGGATGTGTCCAGGCATCGGAACCATGACTTGAGCATCCCAAAAACACGCTATACTATCATTTGGGTTTGTGCATGTGCCTCATTATGGAGTTCTTGTTCAGGTGTGTGTGCATTTCTGATGGGTGTCATCAGCCATGGCTCCAGTGTGTATCCAGCATCCCCCATTAGGTGACCATCAGGGATGTCCCCATTGGCAAATCTCTGGTACAGCTGCGTCACATGCCAGATGTGGGAATCTTGATAGCTTCCAGGGCAGCCAGCACACACATTCATTATTGTGCCCTGGGCATCGCACACGACCTGGCAGTTGATGAAGGGGAAGCCCTTGCGGTTGATGTAGACCCTACCGTGCTCACTGGGTGGTGCTTTGATGAATATGTGCGTGCAGTCTATAGCACCCACTACCTCAGGGTATTCTGCTATTTGGTGGAACAGTTGCATATTGCTGTCCAACGCCTCATGGGTGTTGGGGAAATATATGTGCTCACCGACATGTGCTGACATGGCATCTAGGAACTGGTGGAGTATCGTTGTTGCTGATGCCTGTGAGATCCCCATCATATCCCCAGTTGACCTTTGGAAGGTACCTGTAGCTAGTATTCTTAGGCCTACACATACTTTGGTATCCACTGGGAAGGGTTCCCCTCTGTTAGTTGTGTGTGTGAGGCATGGTTGCACAGCTCAACAGTTTGCTGTAGCAGGTCCCTGTCCACCCTATAGTGCTCCACTATCTCCAGCTCATGTAGCCCTGGTAAGTTACCCTGGGTCTGTACCCTCTTGTCCGTCTCCTCACTGTGGATTGGTTGACAGCATTCACATCCTCACCACCCTCAGCCTCTTCCACAAGTTGTATGATAGCTTTTGCAGCCCCTATCAAAAGTTCCCCGCTTATTTACACTGGTGATGTAGAGTGTGGGAAAATCCAGAGGGGGAGGTGTTTGCATTGTTTTATAGTAGTGTTCTGGGCTGGGCTGGTCTGCTGCCTGTGTAATTGGCTGATTCTGATACATTTCACCTGCCAGCTATGCTAGTTCTCCTTGATTACCTTCCTACTGCTGTTTTCCCTTCCCATTGCCTTCCTGTTTAAGCCCGGGGGTGCACCACACAAACAGAATGCTCCAATGTGCACAGTGCTGCTATTTCCTCTTTTAACTTTTTTTTTCTTCCTTTAAAACCTGGTGCATGGCGCGCACACCCACTTAAACAATGTAAAGAGTGCTAGGCAGATTCAGACACGCCCCCTAGCTTAACTGTGCTAAGCTGGGAGCAAACCCGAGCCACAGGGCTCCAATCCACTTACAGTATGCCTGACACAAACCCCCATGATGTCACCTAACTCCTAGCCTTGCACCAAGCTGTTCCTACTCGTACACTGTTGGGACCTGACTAGCATGCTGGGGAAAACTGGGATTCACTATCATTCCCCTCATTTGCATAGGATTGCCTGCTAATGGAAAGTTACATGTCTCACACTGAGCCTCCCCCCTTAGCAACCACTACTAACTGACCATGTTGTCTTCTGCCTGCCACTAACTTGTATGGCAGAATAGTGATTTTAGTTAGAATGCTTAATTTAGGTTTATTTTGTTATTTTCCCCCTGATCCCGTTTGCACGCTGCTGCCCTTCACTTAAACAGCCGCCATCGGCCAAAAAAAAATAAAAGTAGATTTTTTTTTTTTGTCTGTTTGCAATGCCAATTTCCTAGATGATATGCAGCCTTTATTTGGAGCTGTCACAGCTCCGTTTTGGATTTTGCAGAAATGTACTCGGTTACTAACCGAGTACATTTTTGCAGATTGCACTAGTCCTGCATGGCCGGTTGCAAGCTTCCTGGATCGCAAATTCACCTCATTTGCATGGATTTCTCCTGCAAATGGGGTGATTTGCATACAGGGGCTTAGTCCGTGCAGGACTAATGAAAGAGCGCTCATGCATGCCCCTGCAGGCTGTTCCTGGATCGCACGGCAGACATATTGCCTGCTAGGGCTCCTGTATTGATCTTGCACGCCATGCAAGGCATAGAGAATCCGGGGGACTATCTATTTTCTCATGGTTCCAGCCAGTTAGTTAGCCTGCAATTACATTATATGACCTGCTAATACAACTGACACAAGAGGTTATATATTCAAACACTAGATTCATGTACTCCCCTTCCTTTCATCTTATTTTACATTTACAAAAGAAAAACATAACAAAGTTACACACATTTTCACTCTAAATGTGTTACTAGTAGAAAATAAGAAAGAGGTAATAAAAATACATAACATCTTTAAATAAGTTTTCCTTCCTCTCATTTCAGCCTAGGTACCACATTCTTAACAAATTTGTTTTTGTAATTTTGGAAATCAACAATTTTCCTGATCTCTTGAGACAGTGAATTCCATGAAGCATGGGGAATGTTTGGGGAACGCTTGTTTACCTGTTCTTTTCAAGAACATGGACCTTACAATGGTAATAATGTCATATTAGTTTGAGTGGAGGATGCTTATGTTATTTTGTGTGTCTCAGTTCAGATGTAAAGTGTGGGCAGAAGGAAAAATATGGCATCATGAATTATTTATTTATTTGACATTCATTAATTTGGTTGGTCAACCTGAGCTCAAGCCCATTTTAGTGGAAACCCAAGGAGAAAAACTCCAAATACTTATGCTATTACATTTTATTTATTTATGTATTGACATTTGTTAAATGGGTTGGCCCAACTGGGCTTGAGGCCCATTTTCAGTGGAGGCCCAAGGAGAAAAAAAATCCATTCACAAACTGTTTACAGTAAATCTCCATTCACAAACAGTTTACAGTAAATAAAAATATTTGAGACAAAAAGAATTGCAAAAAATTTGTTATACAGCAAGTAGAAGAAACAAAGTAGAATGTATGCACAAAGCAGTATACACATAATGTTTACAAAGTATATATTTACATAAGAATTTTGTCCACCATCATTGATTGATTGAATTTAGTAAGTACCCGCATATATAGGGTACTAGATGAAAAGTGAGAGAATTATTTAGATATGTATATGGGGTGTAGGGAGCTTTGGTTGGGTCTTGACAGGGACATGTTTGGGAGTTGAGTAGATGAAGTTTTAGTTCATTTTTAAAGTGTGATAGGTGGGTGACAGAAGGCATGTCTAAGGGAAGTTTGTTCCAAGCATGGGCAACAGAGTATTTATATTGAAGTTTGCCTACTGTTTTCTTAGGTTGATAGATGTCAAGTAGTTGCTGGTTTGAGGTATGGAGGGTCCGAGATGGAGAATAGGTAGACACCAAGGATGAAAGGGATGGACAGGACGAAGGTTCTAGCCATTGGAGACAGTTTCATGCATTGCAGTAATGTGCGTGGTATGGAGAGTTTATGATAAATCTATCTGCCCTAGGGCATTTATAAGCCTAGCCAGAATGTGTTTGGCTTTCGCCACCCATTTTAAATTTATTTTGCTATGCCCTTTTTCGAGGTTAGTATACTGTGCCTCTATCTAACAGTGACACAGAAGTGATACCCGGGGTAAACCTACGATCTCCCATCCACTCATCAAGATTCATTTTGAAGAGAGTCAATGAGGGACTCTGCCTAACCTGGACTAGGATTTTATTCCAGAGTGAAGGGAGCCTCTGGGTTATGAATCTGTCCCTCCAGCATGTCCTATTTATTTCAGTGCTGAGGTTCAAGTCTCTCGAGCACGTAGCTCGATGGAATTTGGATTTTCTGAGGTGCAGCATGTCCATTAATTCCGGGTTGGACCTGGCTTTATACGTCAGGCACAGATCGCCTCTGAACAGGCGGTATGCCACTGAGTAGAGCTGGAGTTTCTTTAACCGGGCAGCATATGGCATCTGTTTGAGCCCTTTGATCCTCTTGGTGAGGTACTTTTGGGGTCTTTCCAGTTGCTGCAGGTGTCTGGTAAGGTACATCCCAAAAGGGCATTGTACTCAATTATGGGCCTGATGAGGGATGAGTAAAGAGGCACGATGACCTCCCCTGATCTAGATGTGAATCCCTTCATGATTAGGTGGGCTATATAAAATGTTTTTCTAACCACTTTGGCCACATGGTTGTCAAATGAGAGATTGCTATCAACTTGGGTCCCCAGGTCCCTAATTACTTCTTCTGTACTTAATGGATTACCACCTATGTGGTAATTTGTGGGCACTTTGTTTTTGCCGAAGGGGATGACTATACACTTTTTGGCATTTAGCTTGAGGCCATGGCTCTGGCACCAGTTGTCTGTTTCTATGAGGCCCTTTTGGAGGATGCTTGTGTTGGCTGGAGAGTGTATTATGGCACCCAGTTTGCAGTCATCTGCGAACTTGGGGTCAGCCACAGTCCTTCCCTGTTGGCCTGTACCTCCGAGAAATATATACCAAACAAGAGAGGTCCCAGGACTGAGCCTTGTGGGACACCACTTGTAACTGGTTTGGAGTCTGACATGGCTCCAGCAATTCTAACCATGTGGGTTCTGTCCTTGAGCCAGTTTGCAATCCATCTAGTGACATAGGGGTTTATATTTAAGCTGGTGAGCTTATCTATAATGCCCGAGTTGGGTATTGTATCAAAGGCTTTTGCGAGGTCCAGGTAGGCTATGTAGACCACCTTCCGCTCGTCAATGGCCTTGGGGACTGTTTCAAAGAAATCAACCAGGTTTAAGAGGCAGGATCTGTCCTTAACAAAGCTGAACTGGGTAGGATCCAGTGTCTGTAGGTCCCCAATATCTTTATTTATGAGGTCCATGATGATCCTTTCCATAGCTTTGCAGACCAAGCTAGTCAGGATTATGGGGCGATAGTTGCCAGGATCCATTGAGGCACCACCTTTATGGAGAGGGACCACTGTTGCTGTGTGCCACTCTTTGGACACATATCCTGTAGTAAGGCTGAGATTGAACAGTAGTTTTATGTTTGGGTTTAGCTCTTCTTGGAGATCATGTAAGACGCAGCCCGGGACACCGTCTGGTCCCATTGATGCTGTGTTTTTTGCTTTGGAGAGGGTGGCTCTTACCTGAGCATCTGAGATGTCAGGGGGGCAGCACTCTGCTGGGATAGATATTTGCCCTTTTGGTGGGGAGGGGGGGAGAAGTTTGCACTGAACCTGTCAGCTAGGATGTTGGCAATGTCTGTGGGTTCGGTGTATTTTTTGTCATTTTGGAGTAATTCTGAGCATATCTGGGCATTACCACCCAGGTTCCTAACATAACTAAAGAAAGCCTTGTGATTATCCTTAGTGTCCTGTGCAATTTTTCTCTCGAAGCTGGCCTTAGACAATTTTATGAGTGCCCGTAGTTTTTTGCTAATACTGATCAGTGATGCCTTCCCTTTTGGGATTTTGCTCTATCATTTAGTAGCTTCCTCCTTCTATTGTATAGTTTGTTTATGGCTGGGGTCCACCAGACAGGACGTCTGCCTTTGGAGGATTGGGTCTTGGTTTTATTTGGGATCGCATGATCCATGCATTCCTGAAGGTGTTCATAGACTGCATTTATAAAGGATTCTGCGGTCTGGGCCGTATTTTCCACAGGCCCGGGGGCTTTGAAGGATTCCACCTCAGTTTTGAGGAGTGTGAAATTTGCTTTAGAGAAGTTTTTCACTGTGGTTTTCTGGGCAGGGGGTGGGGTCGGGATGTGAATATCCAGTGAGATTAGTTTATGGTCTGATCTTACCAGTGAGGGATACACTTCTGGTCTGGAGCATAGAGTCCCCATGTTGGTGATGACCAGGTCCAGTATGTTTTCCCCTCTTGTGGGAGTGGTAACAAGTTGTTCCATTGTTCCATAGCATTTGAGTTTATAAATTCTAGGAACCTTTGGGCTAGGGTGTTGGAGCTAGAGTAATGCTCCCAGTCTATGTTTGGGTAGTTGAAATCACCCAATATAATGGTGTTTGGAGAGACCTTCATATTTTCCAGTGTTCTCAGGAAGGCCGAGTGGGGTTCCTGGGTTTGGGAGGGTGGTCTGTAGCAGGCTATAAACTGGAAGGCAGATTTACCCACTGTTAGTTGCACATGGATAGTCTCTGATGCTTTGTGCTTTGCCACCAACCTGGAGGTGTGGGTATCTTTGATGAATATCGATACTCCCCCTCCTTTTGTGGTTCGGTCCAAGTTTTGGGGCCAAAAAGCATGGTATGGGGTATAACCTGGTAGTGCTGGGGTGCTCTCGGGAGCCCTGAGCCAGGTTTCTGTTACTGCACAGATATCGATGTTCTCCATGCTAAGGAGAGTTTCGAGTGCATGCATCTTGAGGTTTAGACTTCTGGTGTTGAGTAGCATTACTCTTAGTTTCTTATCCCTTGTGATACCTATGGAGGTGGGTTTGTCTTTTGAGCCTTGCCTAAAAAAGGCACTATGGGCTAGCAAGAGCCTTTCCCAATATCTGTTTATGTTTGTTGAAGTTTGTTCAGGGTTGTGGCCTGAATGTTGGTAAGAACTGGGGCAGCATATAGGAGGGAGGGGAGGAGGAGGAGTGACTGTGCTAGGGAGAGTCATCTGGCATTGGAGTTTAGAATTTTTTTGTTGCGATACAGTAACCCTAGTTTCTGGTGTATTTTTTATGCATTGGAGTATGTGCAGGTTGAATCTGAGTTCATCATTAATGATGACTCCAAGGAGTTTTTTGTGAGTATCGGGTTGGATTACTGTATTGTTAGAAGCTGTAATAGCAAAGGTGGATTTATGGTGAGTAAGAGAATGGGGGAGAAAGAGTAAGAGTTTGGTCTTTGGGGTTAAGGATAAGTAGATTATCAGACAGCAACTGGTCAGTGGATAGAAAGGCATGTTGGGTTAGAGTATGGAGTTCAAAGATATTGCTTGAGATGGAGATGAGTGTAGAGTCATCAGCGTATTGAATGAGGGAGGATTGTTTACAAGACGTATAAAGGTCATTGGTGAAGACATTAAACAGAAGGGGACCCAAGATGGAATCTTGTAGTACTCCGGTTGGGACAGGAATGAATGGAGAAAAGGATGAAAGCCATTTAACAGATTGCTGCCTGCAGGTAAGGTAACTACAGAACCAGGCAAGGGAGGTGGAAGATCGGTTGTGACTAGCAAGTTTAGATAGCAGTAAAAGGATGAGAGAATGTATTGAAAGCTTTGGAAAGGTCAAGGAAGAGACAGGATATGTGTTTATTTTTATCTTGGACCTTGGCAATGGTATGAGTGAAGGATAGGATGGCAGTAGCTGTGCTGTGGTTAGAATAGAAACCAGGCTGAGTGGAAGTGAGAAGGTTATGTTGGAGGAGGTGGTTAAGAAGATGTGAGTGAATACATTTTTCAAGTATCTTAGAGAGGGGGAATATGATGGTGATGGGTCAGTAGTTGGTTGGGTCTGTGGAGTTTTCCCTTTATACGGGGTAATAGTGAAGAAAGATTTCCATAGGGTAGGAATGGTGGATTCTTGAATTGATCTATTGAATAGAATAGATACAAGATAGGCAATGGATTCAGCAGCAAGTTTGAGGAAGGTAGTAGGTAGATTGTCAGTGTAGAGAGAGCAGGGTTTGAGCTTAAGAAGAAGAGATTTGATGTAGAAAGTAGGAACACGGTGAAAGGAGAGTTTAATTTGGAGGGTTGGGAGGGGTTGGCAGAGAAGTTGCACTAGAGTTGGAGGGTATGAGTTTTTGGATGGGGTAATAAAGTGTTTATTGAGGAGGGTAGTGGTTTCCTGAGGGGGGTGTATTTGGGTAAGGGGAGTGGTTGGAGTGACAGCCTGGAGAAAGAATTTTGTTAAGAGTAGACCAAAACCTCTGAGGGTTGGATTTACTATTGAGCTGTGCAGAGTTATAGTAGGACTTTTTGTCTTTATTAGTTTGTTTCTTAGCAAGATTCCTTAGTTGTCTGTATTTGAGGAGCAGGGGTTGTTTCCTTGGAAAGCCAGGGAGCATAATTTTATTTTATTCTAATCTTTCTAGCAAGGGAGTTCAGGGTATTCAGGAAGATGGTATTGAACATACTGCCAGTGTCATTGAGATGCATTTGTCTAAGGATGGACCAGTCTGTACTGGAAAGAATGGAGTTGAATTGGAAGATATTAAAGTTAGAGAGTTTGCGACAATCTCTGTAAAGGTGGGGTTTGGGAAGTTGGGTGGAGTGTTTTAAGACAGAGGTGGGGAGATGATTACTAAGGGAGTCTGGTAAGGTAGTGGGGCCATGGTAGTGGTGGGGGAGTTAGTGAGAGTACAGTAAATTGTGGAGCTGGAAGATGAGTTTTTATGGAGGCGGATGGGGGATGAGATCAGTTGGTAGAAACCATGTATGTTAATACTGAGTTGTGGAGAGTCCTTTGTAAGTTTGGGCCAGTCTGTGTTGACAACTCCTAAGATGAGGGTTTCATAGGGTATATTGTGGGAAAACCAGGATGGGATATTCTCTAGGATGGGCTGATTATTTCCAGGGGGGATATGGATGGAAGCAACAGCAAATTTCTTGTGAAGATTTAGGTGGCAGTTTAGGATGATAAGTTCAGCTGGGTGGAAGTCAGGAATAGGTGTAGTGAAATGTGAGAGGTTGAGGCTATTGGAGTAGAGGATGGCTACACCACACCCTTTTTTGGGACTCTGTCATAGCAAAAGATATTATAGCCAGGTGGGAGTATTTCACTGTTAATGATATGTGGCTTGAGCCATGTTTCAGATAAGGAAAGAATGTGAGGGGTGGTATGGGCTATCCAGGTGTGCAGCTCAGTGATTTTGTTTGTTAGGCTTTGAATATTTAGTGAGTATATAGTTAGGTGCTTGGGTAGGGATGTGTTGTGTATAAGGATGGGGATGGTGAAAGTGTGTGGAGAGGGGGAGGTGGAGACAGGCTTGAGACACATGTGGCTTTTGGGAGAGGTATAGGGGCCTGGGTTTGGGGTGGATGTCTCCCGACCAGAGTAAGTTTTTTTGTGAGAAGAGAGAGTATAGTAATAGGTAAGTGAAGTCTGTGTAGCTTTGGCTTAGATTTGCAGGTAGGTGGGAGGATTTGAAATATAGACAGTTTATGAAGACATGTGGTGGAGAAGTTGAACAGACCTGGGGAAATAATAAAGGAGGAAGTTGTTATATGCTCTCCTACCTCCTACACATATAATACGCATCCGAGTGGGTAGGAAAGGTGGGAGTGATAAGAGGTTAAAACAGAGAGAAGTAGGAGGAGTGTAGTGGAAATGAGAAGGTGTTGCATATTACAGTGTGTGTAGAGGGGTTGTAGAGTGGATATAATAGTTAAAGTTAGGAAGTGATGTAGATTAAGTATGACAGATGTTAGGGAGGGAGTGGTTATTGTCAGGAAGATGATAGTGAGTGAATGATGAGACAGGAAGGGGAGGAAGTGGTTGGTATAAAGGAAATTGTAATGGGGTGGGTGGGAATGGGGGTAAGGTAGGGGAGCGAAATGAGCCTGAGTGTAACAAGGGTAAGTGGAGCTACCTTAAACAAGGTGATAAGAAAACACCAGGAGCAGAAACACTGTAAGTAGGGGACATTCAACTAAATAGAATATGGTCCAACACATGGGACATAGCTCCCGAAGGGCATTAACAACAGCCAAACAAGTGCAGTCGGTCGCAGACAAATTCTGGCAGTGGAAAAAAAAACCTAGTTAACTGAATGATATTCAGACAAGAGCATATGGAAATAACCCTTGATATGGATTTATGAGTGCACAGACAGTTGTGAGCTATGTTGGGCACACCAGCAGCTCAAGCTAAACAAATAAAGAATGTACACACCAGCATATGTAAGATAGTCCGTAACATGAATTAAACAACAACCAGTCAGAGTACACACATGCACAGAAGCAACAGCTCACAAATTATCTGCAATATAGTCACCAGGTAACTCTGGTGATTAAACACAAATCAGTAGTCAAACAACAGACTTAAAAGCAACTAAGCAAAAATTGCAGCTTTGAGATCTTCAGCATAAATGCCTTTACTGCTGTTTCATTTGGCAAATAGTAAAATAGACAAATCCAGCTTAAAACATATGAAAGGCTCACCTGTAGATGACCACAGCACACAGCGGGACCACTTACTGAAAGGGGGAGACAGAGAGTAAAGATGGCTTTGGAGAACCACGCAAAAGCTTAAAAGGGCACAAAGGAGTATGGGTGGCTTACGTAAATATCATAATAGGAAAGGAAAAAGAAAATGGGGTAGAAAATGGACAGGATCAGCAGTAGTAGCAGGATGAAAAAGACATAGGAGGGGCAGCAGAATGGGAGGTAGAAAAACAGCAGGTAGAACAACAGGAACAGGCAGAGAAAGCCAAAGGAAGCATAAGCCATGCAGGGGATTACCAGAGGGGCAGTACACCCATGGAGAAAACCTCAGAAAACAATCAGATAAAGCAGGTAGGTTTGTCAGAAATGTGAGCAGGAGAGCCGGGGGGGGGGGGGGCAGCAGAAACCCAGAGAGATATTGACTGATTAGGTCTGTAGGAGTGGAAGCAAAGGTATAGAAATATAGTAACTGGAGATGGTCAGGAAGGATAGGTAGGTGAAGTAGGGATACCTCAGAGTAGGAGATACAGACAGTGAGAGGAGGGGGTCCAGCAAACAAGAGTGCTTTCAGAGAGCAGAAAATAGTTAGAGGGAGGTAGGAAGAATGGGAGAGCAGGATATGAAGGAGAAAAAACATGGAGCGGTCTGCAGATGTGCAAGGGAATAGCCACCATGAGAGCAACTGTACAGTACAGGTAGCAACTAAAACCTTTTGCAGATTAAGCAGGACATACTTAGTCTCAAATTTGGAGGGAAGCTCCCATGAAGGGACTTGACCGCAAGTAATTCCAGGCAGGGTGGGTCAGTGGGCTTTGAAGCTGTGGAGATAGCTTGCTAACCTAAAAAAATGAAGAAAAACAGAGAGATGAACAGGTTGGGGAGAGGAGTAATCTCTGTAAGAGAAATAAGAATAGGCTATTATTAGTGGAGATGAATGGGTTATAGAATGTACTGTGATTGTAGAGTATGAGGGAAGTAGTTGCAGGTAAGATAAGAGACAGTAAGTGTATGAGGGGATCTCTGGGTGGTTTGGGTGAAGGGGAGGGAGTGCAGGTTTGAGTTTGGGGGTTGAAAATGATGAGAATGGGTTGAGAATGAGTAGAGAGATATAGGAGCTACAGAGTTTAGGGAGAGGTAGAGGGGAGACAATGCAATAAAACAGTACAATGATTCAAAATAAGGCAGTTTTCTAAGTGGAAAATAAGAGAAAACAAAAATAAAGTATGCAGAGAAAATAAACAGTAACCTAAAGGTACAACAGTACACAGCTAAAGCATGTGGATATATGTTGCTTGAATTCATGTGGAAGAATACAGTGTAGGTTATTATGTACAAATACAGCAGGGTTAGACAGCAGATTTTGAGCATTCAACGGAGCAAAATAATATACAGAGTTAGTCAGCAGTTAAACCCAGGCATAGTTCACAAGCAATTCAGATATATAAAAAATAAGCAAAGTAAGAATAAACAAAGAGACAAAAAAGAGAACAATGACAAGATCTAACAGTTTACAAATTTGAGAAATCAAAAAAAAGAAATTATAAACATAGTTATGTTACATACCATAAACATCAAATGAGAAGCAACTGTATACATGTTCATATTACATAAGAAATTGGGGTAAAGCTGTTTAAGCCTTATCATCAAGAAAGTGTTTTCAAGTAAAAGAAGTAGTGCAAGAAGTTAGGAACAGATGGAAGGGGTAAGGGTTTACGTGGGGTCATGACAAGGCATTGCCACGATTTAGCTAAAGAATTATTTCGTTATTTTTTTGAAACTATTGGAGTGTGTAATGCATCTTATGTTGAGTGGGAGTTTGTTCCAGTTTTGAGATACTATTTGTATAATAATTTACCAATAGTTTTATTGGGTTTGTATATTTGTAGAAGAAGTTGGTCTGTGTTAGAGTGGGCATGTAGGGGTTTAGTATGGGACAAGATTGGATAGGGAGGGGCAAGCTGAGGGTTTGATGAGTAAGAAGTGAGTTATGTGGAGTTGTGAAAGTTGAAATTGGGAGAATTCAAGCCACTGTAGGTGAGAGGTATGTGATAGGTTTGCAGCAAATTTTGTGATTTTATTGTATGCCTGTTTCAGCTTAATAATTAAGGAATATTGAAGGTTTATAAGGATTGGAGCAGCATGATATGGTGATGTCAGGTAAGTGTGTTGCCTTTGCTGTTACTAAGCAGCCAGTTTGCTTCTTGTAAAGAGGAGCAGTGCTGTTTATTTGGTCCAGCTAGGGTTAAAAACTGGCATATTGTATTAACTGATATCTGTAGTGTTTTTGTGATTTGGGCTGAATGCAAGATGTTGGTGGATGAGCAGTACCTTTGACATTGCTAGTAAACAGTTTGCTTTGGGATTAGCTAGGGTTACGCACTGACGTATCATATTAACTAATACTGTAGTGATGTTCTTCATGTTTCACTGTTGCAGTCATTACATTTGGGGTGTCTGCTTGCAGTAGACCTCAGTCAGCCTGATTAACAAAGTCTTGGGTCCTGCGTCGGTTGCTGTCCCTTCTTCTATGACGTCAGGTCATCAGGGATGTAAAACATGCAGCCGACGCCATTAAATCAGTCTTTCTTGCCGTGTGGTGCCCGAAACAGAAGCAGTTCGCAAGTGCCAGTTGCCCGAATCCTGAAATTTTCGTTTTCGAGTTTCAGAACTGAAGTCTTCAACTAAAGCTAAGTACCCCATTGGAGAAACTTTTACTTGCTCCTTACCGATGTCAGTAAAAGTTAATAATTGCATTACTTGTGGAAAGCAAATACCTCAAAGATTTTCATTCGTACTGTATTCCTTGCCTAGGCCCTGACCACGACGTACCTTGCTGTCAGTTTTGTGCTTTAATCAGTGCACTATCCGTTGTCGGTATATTTTTGCCTCTAAATATTTTGGTTCTCAGTTTAATTATCCAGAAATGTCGTCAGTTAGCCATCCGACTACCGGGATTTTGAAAAAACGCAAAGATAAAGACAGAGACAGGCCGCCGAGGTCCAAAACTGCCGACGACGCTTCTCCTAAGCCAGTTGCCAGTTCGCCAGTACTCAGTGAGGTGCTTTCTCAGCCCCTGATACCCACTACTTCTGATTTGCAGGCCTCTACTGAGTCCCATTTGGAGTCCGGTATGCCGCGAGATGTTTCAACTATGGAACCAGCGGATGTCTCTACCTTGGATGGGTCCAGAGCTGCTGTGCAGGCACAGGCTTCTGATGGTGTATTCAGGCCTACAGACTTGAATATTAAATCGATGCCTCCTTCTTCATTTAGGCCTGAATCTCAAACCATGCCTAAAAAAAACAATGCCCAGACTGCATGCTCCGGCCTCTATGCCTAAAAAACAAATGATAAGAATGGCTGAAGATCTTATAACTCTAATCAGGGTAAGCCAACCTCCCCCTTCTAAGAGACCTAGGACTGAAGTTGTTTATGAATCTTCTGAACAGGATTCTGATTTTTCTGATTCTTCTGATGATCTGGATTTGCCCTTATCTACTTATGAGGATTCTGATGCTGAGGACTCTATTGCCTCTGCTTCCCCTCCAGAGGATTTTTCTTTTGGTGAAACTTTACATACTCTAAGGGAGCATTTCCACTGGGAAAGCCAGGATTTTTCTGATTCAAAAAAGAGGCTTAGGATTTTCTTACTTCTGCCTCAGCATAGGCCTTTAGCTATTCCTCCTGTACTAGACATTGTTGATGATGCTTTTTCAGAATCTAGTTTGGCCCCTGATTCTTTGCCTCCTGCTCCCAGAAAACCTTACAGATATTATTGGGTTCCTGATTCACACAAGTTCCTTTTTAAAAATCTTATTGTGGATCCAGAGACTATTTCACAGGAACCCAAGGGCATTAAGGCTTCTACTGCTAAAAATCCTACCCCTTCTGATAGAGACTCCAGGGCGCTGGATAGATGGGGTAAGAAGGTTTACACTTCTGCAACCTTGGCCATTAGGGCTTTAAACTGCCAGTTTCATATGTTAAAGTATCAGCAACATGTTATTGGATTGCTTAAACAGAAAATGATGTTGATTCCTGACTGTGAGGAAAATAAAGAATTACAGGATTTAATGCATTCTGCTGAACAGATTGGAAAACATACTTTGCAATGTGGATTTGATTCATTAGAGGCCTCTTGCAGGGCTGCTGTTACTGGGTCTGTGCTCAGAAGGCATGCCTGTCTTAAGGAGCAATCTTTGCCTGATCATGTTAAAGCTAAATTGTTCGATGCTCCCTTAAATCAGGACCGCCTGTTCGGCAACAAGGCTGAGGAAGTTCTTAAAAACAAAATTGTTCGATGCTCCCTTAAATCAGGACCGCCTGTTCGGCAACAAGGCTGAGGAAGTTCTTAAAAACATGGAAGATAAAGCTAAATCTATGCAAAATGTTAAAGATTTCTTACAAGTTCAGCCTCCGAGATTTAGTAGGTACTGGCCCTCTAAGAATTGGTCCTTTCCAGCCCCTTCCAGTCTTCTCAAGCCAAACCCAGACACAGCAGAGCACCCAGGTTTCAGTCTCAGGGGACACACAAGACTAAGCAGTGGGGGGTTTCCGTACCCATATCAGGAAGTAGTAAGACTCCCCCTATGGAAAACTATCTCAATGACTTGCTTTTAAAACTTCCAAGCACTTCCCAACTGAATGCTCCTTTAGGCGGAAAGATTGGTCTGGAGGCCAAAAACTAGGAACTCGTTACCCAGGACAAATGGGTTTTAAATATAGTGTCCCAAGGATACAGATTTCACTTCCACACCTTACCAACACCAAGCGGGTGGCCAGATCTACCCCCAAATCAGTGGGCAGAGGCCCAAAATCAAGTACTCTCTCTCTCTTAAGCATGGGAGCTATTCAGTTGGTACCAGAAGAGGAAAAGGGACAAGGTTTTTATTTGAGACTTTTTCTGGTACCCAGAAAAGGCAATACATGGCGTCCTATCCTGGACCTTTCTACTCTAAATACCTTTCTGGTGATTCCAAAATTCAAGATGCTGACTCTTCACCAGTTGCTTCCTATGCTAGGCAAAGATGCATGGTTGGCAATACTAGACTTAAAAGGAGCATACCTGCACATCCCTATCAGGGAGTCTTGCAGGAGGTATCTACGCTTCAAAGCAGGTGACATGCACTATCAGTTCTCTGCACTGCCCTTTGGCTTATCTACTGCGCCCAGGGTATTCACAAAGTGCCTAGCTCCAGTCATTGCATTCTGCAGGCAAAGAAATATTCAAATATATCCATACCTGGACAATTATCTAATTCAGGCAGAAAGCCAGGACATACTTTTGAATCATCTGGCTTTTTTTCAAAGGGTACTGACTTGTCTGGGGTACACCATAAATGAAAATAAATCACACCTAGTACCTTGTCAACAAATTATATTCCTGGGAGCAAACTTGAATACAACTTCCCAGATGGCTTTTCTCACACCAGAGAAATGGATTCATTTGACAACCTACTTCAAACAAGTGGCCATAAAAACCCAGTTATCTGCAAGGCGAATACTGCAGGCCTTGGGTTCATGGCCTCCTGCATTCTTCTAATTCCATATGCACGGCTGCATATGAGGAAACTGCAATGGTATCTCAAAAGCCTATGGTGTCATCATTCACAGGATCTAGAAGCTATGATTCCTATTATACCTTGTCTACACCTAGAGTTCCTTTGGTGGGCAGAGGCCTGTCACCAAAACAAGGGACTACCATTCACACTACCCCTGCTGCCCAAACCTTAACAACAGACATATCAGACTATGCATGGGGGCTCACCTGGCAGGGAAGTGCATTCAGGGTAAATGGAACCCAAGTCAAATGCACCTACACATAAATCAAAAGGAAATGTTAACTGTACAGAATGCTCTGACAGCCTTCAAGGACGACATACTTCCAGGACAACTCATGGTAAAGACGGACAACACCATGGTCATGTGGTACATAATCAAGCGGGGGGTACACACCCTTACCCCCTCTGCAGACTAGCCATGGCATTGTGGAACACAGCCTTGAGCTACCAAGTAAATCTACAAGCTCAGTTCCTGCCAGGAAAACTAAATACACTGGCAAATGGACTAAGCAGAAACCTCATGGACCCACACGAGTGGAAACTGGAACCAAGGATTTTCAACATGTTGACAAGCAAATGGGGGAGCCCAGATATAGACCTGTTTGCCTCCCCCCAGAACCATCAATTGGACAAATTTTGCACAAGGACTCCCCACAAACTAGCTTGGAAAGTGGATGCTCTAATCTTCAGCTGGAAAAATCTATCAGTTTATGCCTTTCCTCCTCTGCCTCTGCTCTCCAAGGTACTACTAAAGGTCAAACAGGACAAGCCAAGAATGATTTTAATTGCACCAGACTGGCCATGCCAGCACTGGTACGCACTCCTGTGCAGTGTGTCACGCTTGG
The DNA here is from genome assembly GCF_019279795.1 of Protopterus annectens. Lineage (NCBI taxonomy): Eukaryota > Metazoa > Chordata > Ceratodontiformes > Protopteridae > Protopterus > Protopterus annectens. Next base: position 493,560,278 of record NC_056745.1, read on the forward strand.
CCCCATGGCACCTGCCTCAGACTCCTTCCCTGTTGTCTCAGCAGGGGAACCAGATTCTGCACCCTCAGCTGCAAACCCTGAACCTAGCAGCCTGGCTAATTACTTAGTCTCTTCCTTACCACCCCTCAGTAAATCAGTGATGGATATCATTTTAGAGGCTAGGAGGCCTAGTACTAGAAAATTTTATTGTGCAAAATGGAAAAGATTTTGCACCTGGAACCAATCTCAAGGGATGAGCACAGCAGTGCCCAATTTACCTCAGATTCTACAATATTTGACTGAGATGCTTCATAAAGGCTTGTCCCTTTACTCCATCAAAATTCATGCCTCAGCCATTTCAGCTCATTATAGCACAGAGCCTCCCCTCTTCTCTCACCCACTGCTCAATCAGTTCCTCATAGGGGCCAAAAATTTAAGGCCACCGAGGAGAGCTCCAACTCCAGCCTGGGACCTTAACTTTGTCTTGGAGAAACTCACTCTTCCTCCTTTCGAGCCAGCTGCTACTGCAGATTTAAAATTCCTTTCCGGGAAAACATCTTTCCTTTTAGCAATCACTTCTGCAAGAAGGGTATCTGAGTTACAGGCCCTTATGGCAGTGGAGCCTTTCATCATCTTTCATGCAGACAGAGTGTCCCTCAGAACCAGTCCCTCCTTCATGCACAAGGTGATATCCAGTGTGGCTCTTAATCAGTCCATTCATTTGCCTACCTTCTTTCCTAACCCACAGAACAAAGGGGAATGGATACTGCACTCCTTAGATGTGCACAGACAACTTAGATTCTACTTGGACAGGACTAAACCTCAAAGGAAATCCAAACAACTGCTGGTGGCATTTGCTGTAGGGACAGAGGGGAAAACTATTTCAAAGCAAACCATTTCAAAATGGATAGGCCACTGCATTAATTTCTGCTATAAGCACCATGGAAAATCTATTCCACAGGGCATCAAACCGAATTCAACCAGGGCTGCATCTACCTCTACAGCCTTTCTCAGGGGCATCCCAACAAGGGACATCCTAGAAGCTGCTACCTGGAGTTCTGTACATACTTTCACCAAGCATTATCATTTGCCAATTTTCTCTAAATCCAGAGCTGGTTTTGCCACTGCAGTCTTGCAGGGCCATATAGCTGGTCCTAATTCTATTTAAATTCCTCCTCCCAACCTTAGCTTTGGGAATCTACCTAAATGTAATGACTGCAACAGTGAAACATGAAGAACACAGTACAGTTGTGTACACTTACCATAAATGTAGATGTTCGAGTGTATTCACTGTTGCAGTCCTGGTTACCCTCCCTCCAGCCCCCTTTCATCTTTTGGCTATACCTCTACTCTTACTATGCTCCAAAAGCTTTTTGGTGTGTTTACATTTCTGTTGGAGGTATTTCCTTGTACTATAGATTTTATTGCTTCCCATTAGGGGGGGGCACCTGACATCGGGGGCAAAAAAAACTGATTTAATGTTTTATACCCCTGATGATCTGACGTCATAGAAGAAGGGACAGCAACTGATGCAGGACCCAAGACTTTGCTAATCAGGCCGACTGAGGGGCTACTGCAAGCAGATAATCCAAATGTAATGACTGCAACATTGAATACACTCAAACATCTACATTTATGGTAAGTGTACACAACTGTACTTTTTTGTGGTTTTTGCTAAATTTAGAGTGTACATGAGTAACCAATATTCTAATCATGACATTAGCATGTGGATTGTTATAGATTTCCTGGTTTCGTAGGTTAGAAAGTTTGAATATTTATAGCTCAGTCAAGTTGTGTTAGAATTTGATAAGTTTTGCATTTGTTATGTGCGCTGAATGAAAGATTTTGGTCAAACAAGATATAGCCATAGCCTATTGCCATACCAGTACCTACACACCTACCTATCTACATAAAGGGCCACTACTCGGCTTTTACATCACAGTTTGCCCAGATACACCCACCATCTGCTTCCACTCAGTCTCTTACAGAACAGTCAGGAAGTTACTACAAAAACTGAAAAAAAAAAGGCTAATGCCAATCCCTGCACCCTTCACCACACCTTTCAATGTCAGTCAGCTCTAATAAGAGCCAGACCAGTCTCACACATATTTAACATTTCCCTTAAAAATTGAGTTATCTTACCTCGCTTTAAACATGCCTTGATTATTCATCTTCCTAAAACCCCTCACATTCATTCCCAGAACTATAGGCAATATTTCATACTTTGACGTATCACTAAAGTCTTTGGAAAAATATTGTAGAAACACATTTTTGGTCATATCAACAAATACATGCTAATCACAGATGTGCAGTAGGGCTTCAGGACAGGACATAACATCCTTACTGCAACTTACTCATTCACAAATAGCATTTCCTGTACCATGGCACCATACTCTTTTTTTCAGCAGTCATACAAATGCTCACCCAGTTCTATGAATAATTACTTTTTATGCTATTGACATGTTCCACCCCATCCGATGTCCAAAATCCAAAACAAGAACTTCAAACTTTATAACTGGCTATCCACAACTTATTCTAAACATCTCCAAGATTCATCATTGCTCTTTGAAACAAGTCAAAACAAGACTACAGTAATCCCCAATCTTTAACATAAATAAGAACAAAATAAAAGTCAAACAACACAGATACCTTACTTGAGTATTTGCCCCTAACCTTACCTTCAAGTCAGCAAATAACCTAAAGCCAGCTGCACTGTGTCTGACCACCTAGTTCAACCAACTTGCACTGCACTTGACAAAAATGTCTTTATACCTAAACCAGAGTATGTTCTATCCATTGCCTCAATACACTCCTCCCATAACACTTGGACTCTCCAAGCAACAGTACACGTTATGTTCTTTCTTTCTTTCACACATATAAAAATGACATTGCACAACTGTTGCAAAAGGCTAGCTGGCTTCCCCATCACTTCCAGGTCTCTTCCATGTCCTTTACAGACTAACATTAAAATTCTGCATAGCAATTACTGACCAACACTTAGTAGCATATACCCAGGTCCTGTTATTTAAACCTCCCTATGCAATCTTCATAGAAACATATATATATATATATATATGGGTCTACTTCTTTTGACCTAACTTTCATTTGCCTGACACTCATTTTCCTGACCCCATTTGACTGAAATTTTATTTACACTTCATTTGCCTGACACTTCATTTGACTGACAAGTATTATTAGCAAGAAAATGGAATATGCCCCCTTCCCCACTGCAGTGCGACCCTGGAGTTAGAATATATAGTTGGGGGGGCACAGCCCCCCACAAGGGGGGGTGGGGGGCGAAGCACCCCACTTCATTTCATATGATATTGTTAACTTTTGATGTAATATTGCTTAGTTACAGAAAAGTAAGTGGGGGGCTTCGCCCCCACACCCCCCCTTGTGGAGGGCTGTGCCCCCCACACACCCCCTAACTATATATTCTAACTCCAGGGTCGCACTGCAGTGGGGAAGGGGGCGTATTCCATTTTCTTGCTAATAATACTTGTCAGGCAATTGAAGTGTCAGGCAAATGAAATGTCAGGCAAATGAAATTTCAGTCATTTGGTCTCAGGCAAATGAGTGTCAGGCAAATGAAAGTTAGGTCAAAAGAAGTAGACCCATATATATATATATATATATATATATATATATATATATATATATATATATATACATATACACAAATATTACAGCACAAGCATTAATGCCCTTCTATCCTGTCAGTATACCAAAACAGTTCCAATAATAAATGTCCAGGCTGCTCTTAAAAATATCTAAACTAGTGCTTGATTTAATGTAGTTTGGTAGTCTATTCCATGCATCAGCTGATCTCCTGGATAACCTATTAGTGCACTTCTCATTCCTGTAGAATCTTCTGTATAGATAGTTTGATGATTCTCTACTACTTTTTGAAAATCCCAAACATTCCCAGAGGTAGTTGCCTCTAAATGCCCTATATAACTTGTGAGGACTGGCTGAAGTTTTGTAAATACTTGTAAATAATTGTAAATTATCCTGTGTTATATATGCCAGCATGACTAGCTATAGTTTTGTAAATAAGTTTATGTTTTTGATTACTGCTTTTATTTGTGTGAGATGTTTGAATCAAGCAGTGTTCTTCTGGCTGACCAAATGTACATGTTTTTTAAAAATAATTCTGAATGTAGGTTATGCCAGTCAGCTGACCTAGTTGTGATGTCATTGTGTTCCAGAGCTGAAAGGAATAGAATCTCCACAGCAGCTGTTTTGTTTATTTTGTAAAGTCCAATGTGAGAGAGTAAAATTTTCATAACAGCTTTCTGTGACTTTTTAAAATGTTGCTGTAAAAGCAGGTTCTGAGTCAAAGTTCATTAGTAGTTGTTATAGTTGCTCAGTTGTTGTTCACTTGTCAAGTGTTGTTTTCCAGACCAGTAGTTGTTACTCAACATTTTCTAGAGCTGTTCAGCAAAAATAGTAGGAGTTGCTATTCCAGTTGAGCATTGTAGCGGATTGATCCGAGAACTGTAGTCTTTGCCCTAAAATAGTCAATCTGTAAAGGTGAAAAGCTTGCATAAATGCCTTGCCTCGAGTTAGTAAGGTGATAGTCTATGAGGCTGATATCAAAAATTGCATGCAGGTAGGTAGAGTTATTATATAGTTGTGGGCAGATGTTAGGGAAGGTGTGAGATAGTGGGTTAGCAGTAGTTATTGGCTGTATTGGAGAATGGATGTGTAGTATGTGATATTTGTGTAGTGAGGTGTAGTTGTGGGTGAAATATAGTGAAAAGAATAGAAGAGTATTTGTTACTATGCAGTTGTAGTAGTGCATGGTGCATAATATGGTGGAGTAGGGGAGCTGAGAGGATGTGGACTGGAGTGGAAGTAGATGGAGGTGGAGTTGTAGAGCGTGAGGTAAGGATGTGGTTGAGGAGAGGTTCAGTGGATTGAGAAAGTGAATGTGGATAGGTGGAAAGTGGAAATTGGGTGTGGTAAGGTTAGCTATACATTAGAGGAAAGTGGGGGGTGGGAATGGGGGTTGGGTAGGGGAAAGGAGTGAGCCCGAATGGAGTGAGTTGAGTTGAGCTGAGGACTGTAGCAGGTTGAACCGAGCACTGTAGTGTTTGCCCTGAAACAGTCACTCTATAAGTGAAAAGCTTGCAAAAAATACCTTGCCTCAGGCTAGTAAGATTATAGTCTATGAGGCTGATATCAAATATTGCCTAAAAGGGGAATTTGTGAGATAATAGTTGAAGGTGTTTTTGTGAGAGTAAAAATTGTTAAGATTGTTGCTTTACACTGCTTTGTTGGTTTTAGCTACACAGCATGTAATTTAGTTGTACTGTACTGGATTAGAATTCAACTGGCCATTTGTGACTTTGCTAGCCTGAAAAACTTAAGGCATACCAGGCAATTTGCTATCAGGGTAGATTGAAACTGAAGTAGAGAAGGGATGGGTCATAGAACCCTATGGGAGTCGGGTGGCCTGTAGCGGGTGGGGTTAAAACTAGAGTGCGACCCAGGAAGTGCGCGTGCCACTAATTACAAAAAATGAGAAATTGCAAGTATTTCACCACTAAAGCAGCTACAAGACAATTGGGAACCTACAGTTGCAGGTTATATGGTAAAGTTGTTGCTAGCTGACTGCTGCTAGTTTCCACTGTACTCTTTCCAGTTTACTCATGCTTGTTTTCTTATAAGATTTCCATATTGTTATTCCATACTCAGTTTGGGTCTAATGTAACTAACAAATAATGATGTCATCTCTTCTGATTTCCTAGATTTTATAAATATTTTCATACAACTTATAGTTCTATAACTATCATTAACCAATTGGTTGACATGATTAGACAAACTCAAAGTTGGATCTATCCATATACCCAGATCTTTAAATGAATCTACACTTTCAGTCACTGTGTGCTGTATTAATTATTCACCTTTCAATTTATGTCTCCCAAACTTCATATGCTTAGTTTTTGATGTATATATCAGCATATTATTCTCCTGTTCCCAGATGGTCAATTTAGTGAAGTTGTTTTGCACACATGTAATCAGTTTACCCATTTTCAAGTCATCTACACACATACCGTATTTTTAAATGTGGAACACTTCAGATGAAAAAAAATAGACCTGAAAGATAGAACCTAAATAAGTATGGGCCTAGAATAAAGCCCCATGGGACACCCTGACTATAACCTAGAATTTTACCTGTCCAAATGTACAATACTTGCCATGTCATATTTGTAAGCCATGCAGCTAATCATCTTATCAAGAATATATCAATACCTAGTTGTTCTAATTTATTGATCAGGGTTATGTGTATGACCCTGTCAAATGCTAAAGTTACATCTATATAAATCACATCACAGTAAAATGTTTCATTCATAGCTGTTATTATATTGTTGTAGAACATCATGTTAGAGGTGGTTATAGAGCTATATTCACCATATGCATGCTGATATATGGTTTCAAGTCCCAAACTTTCCAGTTCTGACAATAACTTGCTAATATTACCTTCTCCATTATTTTCCACAATATGAAAGTAAACTTAAGGATTTGTATGATCCTGGGATTGTTCTGCTCTCCTTTCCCTTAAAGATATGTTTAACAAGTGCGTGTCTCCAATCTTGAGGTCTCCAATCTTGAGGAATCTCCCTATATTTATATGATCTAGTAATTAATAGATATAATGGTACTATAAGTTTTTACTGAAGTGTTCTCAGGTCATTATTACTAATTCCATCTCCTACCTGTGCTTTGTTTGGATCCAGTTTGCATTGCTCCTTTTCAATATAATCTAATTTGATTTCACTGTCTGAGGTTACCTGGATGTCACAAAGACAATTTATCAATCCCTTTGTGGAACCCAACTGCTTTGCATAAGATTTTGTAAATATATCTATAATCTGTTTAAATTCTGAATAAATTTTAGAATCTACCTGCAGTTTATCAATTTGTATGTCTTTACTCCTTCCACATCTTATGTATCTATAAAATAGTTTCCCATTATGCTCAATAGCTTTATATAAATTTTCTTCAAACTTTTCTTGATCTTGTCTCACACTATGTTTAATTTGTCTGTCCAGCTTGTTTATTTCAGTGTTCAAAGTTGTAGTTTTACTTCTTTTCCATGCCTTATATGTCTTGTCTCTCACCTTAATCAAGTGTCTTCTTATTAGAGAAGTATATCCTCCTGCTTCTGTGTGCCTAGATCTTGATGTTAAACCTTTTATTGTTTTTTTGTTTTTTTTTTGCATTCAAACAATTTCTCTTTCAAAACTTTCCACATTCCTTCTGTAGTTTTTCCACTGAACACCTCACTCAATTAGTTTTACATAGTGACTGTTTTACTTCCATAAAACCTGTTATTAATCTTCTCCGCATTGGTTTATATGGATTTGGATAACATCCTCACTCTCCAAAGATCCAAGTTTAATAAAACCATTGGAGGAAAACACTTTGCTGAAATTATACCATAAAATTCAAACTATTTGCCTCCTAATATCTGTAAAACAACACATTGCATCCTTTCTTTAGATCAAAATTGTCTGTTCACCTGAAAGATAGCCATGCTCATACTGCTTTTTGGGGTACTGTGTAAGCAGGGCACAGTCTCAGTTCCTTTTTGACATGTTCTAGTTTCAGACAGTTTGTCTACAGCTAGATATAGGGTAAAATAGCATACAGAATATTCCTTTTCATACTTATATGGATATCATTTTCTCTTTCTTCTGTATAACTTTAAATATTGTCATAAATAGCTTACTATTAAAACTACATGAACCTTACTCTTGTAAAATGCTTTACTTGTGCTGGTAATATTTATTGTAAATTGCACTTAATACTAATGTTTCTTCATGTGTAAACTCTGTATATGGAAGCTCAAAAATATAAAGAGAGTTCTTGTAACTGGGTTGTATCTGAAAAGGGTCATAGGTTCAGCACAGCATTCATTCACATAACAAAGAAACAAACAAATCACTAAATGAGTCTCTCCACATCTCTTTGCCTCCAATAGACAAGTTATTGTTATGGGATTAAGATGAGGGGGTATAACTAAATATAGTAGAGCTGTAAATTAGAAAGAAAAGGTAAATAAAAACATTGCAGAATTAGTCCTGTACATAGATATATAAAAACATTGATGACTAGGTAAGCCCACAAGGTACATATTACATTTTCAGAGATAACCCAAGTGCAATCTCTGGTTAATTGACTTGCTAAGACTCAAATGGTAGCCAATAAAGGCTGTGGGAATCAAACCCAATGATACTGAATGTTGTAACTCTAAAAGTACATACTTTTAACCTTTCCACCAAGTTGCAAGCAACACCCACACACAAACGCACACACACATCATACACACACACACACACAAACACACACACAACCTCACCCACTCACCCACATACACACACACGCACACACACACACACACACACACACACACACACACACACACACATATGCACATCTGAACACACTCGCTTACGCAAACACACACACACACACACACACACAAACACAGACATATGCACACACTTACTTTGCAATGCTGCTTCAGTCCATCCATCCATCCACAACTCCTTTTTTGCTTTTTTGCACATGGAGTTGGGGTATAACTTCAACAGTGACAATCATCTAGAGCCAAGGTTTACACAACAGGTTGGCTAGACATGCCACAGTAATTCTTCCACGCACACACTCGCATGCACACTCAAACCTATGGCCAATTTAGAGTGCTCCAATTGACCTGCTACAAGTCTTTGGAATGTGGAAGGAAACTGGAGCACCAAGAGGAAACCCACAAGAGCCAAGAAGGATATGCAGACTCCACACAGAAAGCACCCCAGCAGAGCATCAGACTGGGGAACCTCTTACTGTGAGGCAACAATGTTATCTGCTGTGCTACTGTACTATTCTCATTCATAAATTGGTGAAAAAAGAACTTCAGCAACAGTTAAGGCATCTCTTAAAGTATATTAAGTGGAGCAGAACATATGTTTGCTGGAAAACTCTAGTCACTTTTGCTTTATTTTAGAGCACCAAAATAAAAACATAATACATATCCATTTCCAAAGGGGTTTGCTTTCAGTTTCTGTTGTTAGAATATATATTCGATTTTTTTTTTCTTTATAACACTCCTAAATATCTGAAAAAAAGACATGTTTACCTATTTTTGTTCCATCAATGCAAGTATTATTTTAAATTTTGTATCACTTACATTGTTAGAAAATCTAATTTGTTTCTTTCTTTTTCAGTCATTTTTATGACAACCCAATCCAGTTTGTTGGAAAATCTGCTTTTCAGCATCTGCCTGAACTGAGAACATTGTAAGTCCATTCTACAGTTACAGTACTTGCAGAATCATGACTTTTTTTCTCATGGCTTTATTAGAGAAACATATTTAACAGCTCATTATGCACCCTACCTAATAAATGCTTCAATTCCTTGCTTTTGTTTGGGTAACTGCAGATCATTAAATGGTGCCACAGAAATAGATGAATTCCCTGATCTGACTGGAACCACAAGTCTGGAAAGTCTGTAAGTCTGACAACCACTAATCAAGTGAAATATCAGAAGCGCAAGCAAGGGCATTGCTTGTGTTTTGGATGTAGACTGAACTGTCAAATATTTATGCTTTAATTTAAAGTTCATTACTCAAACAGACAGACAGAGATAAAATAAGTGCTGACTCTGCATTTGGAGTCAGATTGTTTTATTGTTTTTTTTTTTTTTTTTGTCCTGTAATGCAGGATATTTTATTCGTTCTCTGCTATAAACAGCGGTATCTCAATAGCTGACACAGATGAAGAATATATTTTTCTTTGCTGAGAAATTTATGTAGACTTCCCTATAAACATCTTCTTTTGATTTACCTGTTGAGGTGCTAACACCTAATAAATGTTATTTGATAATGGTGCAGGAAGGGAATAAAAGAAAGACGTGCAACTTAGAAAGGCAGACAATCTGGGGCAGATTAATTTTTGTCAAATGAAACTTACTAACAGCCTGAACAAAAATGATATTTGCAAAAACAAACAGAAAAATATCAAAAATATATAACGACTTAATGCTATAAGAGAAAGTAAAAGTATTATTCTCAGTTTGTAGTGAAAAACACAGTCTAATGCACTAAAGCAGTAATAAATTATCTGATGTGACTCAACAAACTATTTTTCTATTTGCAGGACTCTGACTGGAGCACAGATAACTACGCTTCCCATGGAGATTTGTGATCAGTTGCCTAATCTTCAGGTCCTGTAAGTTTTTAGTAGATTAATAAAGCCTTTTATTTTTCTTTTTTGCAGACATAAAAAAAGTATTTGACTAATTTGGTCATTTAAACACATGCATTAGAGTCTAAAGCAATTCCCCAGTTCTTCAGTATTTCACATCCATATTACAGTACAAACATCAGCTCTATCACACACTTCATAAAATATAAAATACTGGAATCCTTATTTTTCTTACCCTGATTGAGTGTGTTATACAAATCAGTAGTACTATGAGTACACTGCTTAAGAACATGTAGTTTGAAATGGTCATTAGTAAAAGGCCTGCTATGTTGCAAACATCTTTCAACCTAATAATGTTTGTGAGAATGCTATTCTGTTTTACCAACAGAAAATAACTCCATGCCTCTGATCTAATACAAAAGACTAAGTTTGGCCCTCAAATTATTTCTAGTTGATTGAATGGTTGAGATATGGATGTCAAGAAAAATTCACCATGGAAGCAGAGTGAAGTACAAATGATGTACATTAACAGTTGAGACATGATCGGAGAGACATGATCATAATTCTTTCTAGTGCATGGAACTTTATCTGGTCTATGTGTTAATTACTGCTTACAGAAAAATGTGTAGGAGAATGAAGTGCTTTACAGCACTGCAAGTCATGCAACACTTAGAACCGTCACACAGACAGTGGGCAGAAGCAAAGTGTCCTGCAATTGAATGGACAGCTTCTTGAGAGCTGTTTATCACTTCACTCTACCACACTTTGTAAAAATGATTAGGATACTATTCTGTGGGGCCTCTGCTTTGCATGAGACCAGAGTTTAACAGTACTGAAAGGTGCTGCACAAAGTTACCTTTTTCTCAAATTTAGAGCATGCCAGGTTCTTCAGTTGTGCTAAAGTAATTGTTTCATACAGTTACTTTCATGGTCATCTACTGTTTGCGTATAAAAATGGAACTTTACATTTTGAGCTAATAATGTAAAGTGAAGGTAAACTATTAGACAACATGGACCTTGGATTACTTTGTGGTTCATGTTCTCAAATATGAAAACAAAAAATGTATACTTGTTTCTTTCACAAAATACTAATTTTTGTGTTTCCTATATTAGCAAGAAAGGTTCTATGTCATTTTCTACAGTTGTTTACTGGAAGTGCTACAGGTATACAGTGTTGGAATTGTGCAACCTGATAGGGGACTGAGGCTGTTACCCTACTGGTGAGTAGAGACTGAATGCTCGAGCTATGATTGCCTCAAATTCAACTCACCAGTGATCCCCCATAGGAAATCATTGTTGATGAGTTGTGCCTGCAGTGATGTTCTTTTTTGGAGGACTTTCTCCCTTCTTTGAGTTGATGTGACAGTGGAGTTATATATAACTTTAGGGAGTTTTGGAGTCTTGCTCCTGTTTTACGATGGATTTTGTTTTTTTAGGCAAATGCAGTTTGGTTATTCTGATCGTCATTGTATTTTTCATCCACTTATAGTGGAAGCCGTGGAGGCTTTATGTGTGAACCTTATGGCCCTCTGTTATATCAGTCTGAACACCTGATATGTCAGAGAACTGTATTACAAAATTCTGGTGATTGTTTCTGTATTGTTGTTCATGTGATCTGTTTGTGTCATGTCTATGACCAAGATCATATCTTGAAATGGTCATGATACCATACTCACCCTGTTACTTAAATGCAGTCTAAGAGCTGTATTCAACATAGCTGTAAAAACAGATTAGTAACCCTGTAAATGTGGTATGATAGAAGAAGTTTTACAATAATTAGCAGCAGAAAAAGTTCCCATGCCATGAAATATTCAATGGTAGCATGAACAGCAGATGAAAAGAACAGTGAATGTATAACCGTACTGCTCACAAAAATCAGAACTGCATTATTTAAGGTAACAGCAGGCTCTTTAAAAAACCCCTGAGACTTCACAATGCATGCAAACAGGAGTATAGAATTTGCTAAATAAAAAAAAGTAAATAAATGGATGACCCATTTTTCTCAGGTTATCTCGCACCTTCAGATTTACTTGTTGAAATGTTGTGAGAGCCATGAAGGAAATGCAAGATTCGCAGGGTGATTCAATTTCTATAAGATTATAATCTCTGCTCGGAAGAGAAGAGCTTGCAACTGTTTTCTTTTTATGAGCTGTGAGTGACATTCCACTAACATCTAAGTACACTGCTTCACAAAGGCTTCTGATAAAAAAAGTTTGCTCACATGTCCTGATCGGGGCTTCAGTGACTCCAAAAGGCAGAAGGCTAAGAATCATTCTAAATGTGAAAAAAAGATTTAATTCTCACATACGTTTGTGTAACTACAAAACAGTACAGGTACTGTATATTATGTAAGATTTGTTCCCTTCAAAATGGTTTATCTAACAAGGAACATTCACTCGGTGTATTCTTCTCAGTTTTCAAATAAATAACAAATAAAATAGTAGTTTTAAAAAGTCTGAAGGCATTATGTATTTTGAAGCAAGTTCTCAGAATGGTCTGCAATTACAGTACAATAGATGTTAGTTATTTCCAAGGTAACAATTACTTTACTGTAGAAAGAAAAGTTTTTCATGACTGAAATTTCAAAATAAAATGTTCATTGCCTCTCGGGTATTATCAGCTTGCTAACTGCATGGTAAAGAATCAGTGACCCTAGCACACTACTAGTTGCATTAGTTTTTTTTTTTTTCATTCTGTCTCCTAAGAAATGCCATGTGGTCAGCTATGAATACATAAAGCTGCAATATGAAGACTGAGAGTGGACATTTGTGAGAAATATTTCATGCAGGGGTAAACTTCTGACACCCCCACACTGGCTAAAGTGCGATACAGTTACCTTCATGGTGTCTAGAAGAAAATGATAAGATTTGTCTTTTGTATAAAAAAATCAAGTATTTGCCTTTCTGCTTTTTTTTCCACAAATTTGGAGAAATTTGTCATTTTTGAATAACAGTATCACATTTGTCTGATTCCAACCCTTGTGTTCTGACAGAAGCCATGACTCCCACTTATTCTATCCCACTCTGCTGTAACCTTGCACTTTCTCAAGCCATGTTACTCCAGCGGGTCTCATCATGTTCTTACACTGAGAGATGTTTACTGTACTACTGATTAAATGTATTTTATTAAATGTAGACCAAATAATGTCTTCTGCGTATTTGCCATAATAAACACTTGGACATGCTAGGCTGAGGCTGTAAAATTCAAGATTTGTTTTAAGTATGACTAACCTCTCCTAGTGCATACCTCAGTTTTATATATATGGGTCTATATTACTAGAAAGAACGCTTAAATATTGGAATCTGTAAAGGTCGACCTTTACAGATCGAACTCTTAAATGTTCGAAATAGTAAAAAAGTATATGAAAAAAAACCAAACATGTAGAAGGGGTTTAGGCAGGGGGCAAGCCCCCCTGCACCCCCCATGCCCCCCGCTACTTAAATATACCAACTCCGAGATCGCACTTCAATGAACTACAGTGCGAAAATGGGAAATTTCCCATTCCCTACAATGTAGCACGATCTTGGAATTTGTATATTAAAGTAGGGGGTGTGTGGGGGGTTGCGCCCCCCACATTTTTTTTTCTATTGTGTATTTTATTTTTAATTTTTGTAAAATTTCGATCGCTTAACTGTTCGATCTCTAAAGGTCGACCTTTAGAGATTCAAACATTTAAGCGGTTGTGCATCTAATATAGACTGTGTATATATATATATATATATATATATATATATATATATATATATATATTAAAATAAATATCTGTAATTTACTGCTATGGCAGCATACTGTGGCAGCAATTAGGGTGTATTGCAATAGTAATTTTTTTATGTATTTTGCCAGTTAATATGTGTTTGGACTTTCATGCCGTATCACTCCATATAAATGTGATCTTTTGCCATCACAGTGCTGATGGGTAAAATTATGCCTTTGTGTTGCATCTGCTAGTCTAGTAAGGACACCAAACAAACTAGGACCAGCTTGAGAAATAATTATCCTACAGAAATCTGAAAGCATTCCACCTGCCACCCATGACCTGAACAATGACTTTCACTAAAAAAGTCTTTCTATCATTGTTGTGTGTTTGGCAGTGAAAAGATGAGGCTTGATTTCTGTAATGATGTGCCATTTGCCATTAGTAAAAAGTGCAGTAATGTATATTTAAACAGCAGCCTTTCCTGGTATAGTTTCTGAGTTTCACAAAAGAAAGTGCAATGCAAGAGGTAAATCACTGAACTGAGAACCTAAAAAGCTAAATTTTGAATTCCATACCCCAGACCCATTATTCACTTCTTGCATTACTCAGAGAAATTAGTTTATTTACTTACTTATTCACGGGTTTAGCTATTTAATTACTTAGGTTCAGGAAGCACTTAGAACTTTTTTTGCCAGAAATGATAACAAATTTGTTTTCAAAACTGAGAGGAAACAAAATGTTGTTTAAACACTATGTTTTACTTTGTAATATTATGTGCTGTTCCGTACATGTTATTCCCTTATTTATTTTTAAACTTGTTATGCTGCAGTCTGTAGGCTAAACCATCACATGCCATCAAAGTAAACTAGTTAGCATGAGACACACTAGATAATGGTTTCCAAAATAGCCAGGATTGTCCGTGTACCTGAGTCTTCTATACTGTACTTTATTGAACTACTCTACGTTGAAATCAGAGGATCTGTATAAATAAGAGATGCTGCATATCACAGCAGAGTGTCTAAGGCTGCATCTTAACCAGAGTAAGGATTTGAGCAGATTCTGTGCTCCATATAGTCCTAATCACAACCAAATTCTGTTAAAGTCCCATTAACTTTATTACAGGCAGGTTAGCTGAAATAAAATATGGTTGACAACCAGAGGTGTTGCTTCATGGTGATGAAGAATGTCCAGGAATGGAATCTGCTTGCCTGAAGGAAACTGGTGGAAGGGACTGCACTGTACTTTGCACACCAGCTTAAATAATCACTTGAGTTTTCTGTTTGATGTATTAACATAGCTGTTATGCAAGAAAAATGTATACATTTTTCGATTTTATTACAAAATACTCATTCCTCTCCTACAACTGTATGCCAAGCAAGTAAAGGAGTGCAGAAATGGGACTATCAGCTATACAAGTGATGCTTCACTGTTCCATCTCAAATATCCCCTTTCACATAAAACAAACTACGAAGTCTTCGATTATATGACTTAAAAATGACGGTACTTCCATTCAGCCTTTTCTCCCGGCACAACTCAAATGCAGAGTAGATCAATGTAGCTATAGCAGAATCAGTAACTGGTTAATTAGCAAATTTCTCCACCAGAGAAAAACTTTCTCAAAACTAGGGCCAGCAATTTGGAACAATCTACCTGCAAATATTAGAATTCAAGAAACTCTAAATCAAACACATTCCAAAACAAAACCTCCTAAAAACGATCTGTTTGCACTTCCTTTAATGGCAATGGCTAATACTATAACCTTCTAGGCTATGCTCAGCTTCTATATATTTCCACAGTGTTCTACGTGACTCTACTGACTGAATAAAATCATGCCACACTAATCTGTGTATTATTTGTCAAAGTTTACCTAGTCCATTGAATCATAGTTAGATAATTCAGTTTTCTTACAAAGAAATTGTTAAACCACACTAAGTTTTTTTTGCACCTTGGAATCATTGTACATTAATTTAAATTTACTGTATTGTAAAATAAAATACTAGTTTTAAAAAGTCTTCAATAACATTACATATTTTGAAGCAGGTTCTTAGGATGTTTGCCTGTAAAAGTGAATTGACTGTCAACTGGCCTGGGTCATAGCTGAAAAGGGTCTGTCGATCAGCCCACCTATGTGGTTAACAAAGGTCACAAATAAATAAGTTACTGAGTGCAATTATAAGCTGTGTGAATAAGTAAACTAAAGATGTTTTCTTCTGTGGAGTCTCCTAATGTCAGCTGTGTTTCCACTGTGTGAATTTTACTTCTCTTTGAGAACTTGAAACTTGCAGTAACTGTTTTTTTTTTTTTGCAAATAAAAAAAAATGTTCGGCTGTCAAACAATAAAATTAACCAAAACTTATATTAAAGCAATAAGGTATCAATTAACCTTACAAGTCTTATTTGCAACTAATCTAAGGCATACCACTTCATTTCATTATAATAATCTCATCAGCTTCAGTTCCTAAATTGAGCTGTTTTTTTTCTTCAATAGTTCAAAGTTTTTTTTGCCTTGTCACGTACCATGATGAGTGTTTCAACAAATGACAGAATGGATCATTCTGATATCTGCATGACCATTAAATGCTGCCCCTCACAATTTGTTTTGTGACACATTATTGCGGAACTATTTGTAACAGTTCACACATTTTACTTGTCATCACTGACACAGAACAGGCATACCCTACATATTTGCCTGTGGGGTAGGTGGCTTTTCACCATCAAAGATAAATTAGAAAAAATTAAATGGTTCTACATTACAGAGGGCAAGAAAATAAATGCCAAACCATCTGCTTGATTTATAAATTACAGATCTCATGTATTAATGTTCATCTTTTTTTCAGAGATCTTTCATACAATTTGATACAAGATTTGCCCAGCTTTAATGGCTGCCAGAAACTTCAAAAAATGTAAGTGTTCACAGATTTTCATAACATATTACTGTCTACATCTCAAAGTTGGAAAATGCTGATTATCTGTTTTGTTACTGATTGCCCATCCAGCAACAGCTAATGAATTTAGAGAGATAAATATGTCTTAGTTGGAAAGCATTGCATATTATAAATGTAAATAATCTCATACTGCTTGAGAATGCCAATATCACTGAAGTCACTGCAGTTCTTTTGTCTTTGCAGTGACCTACGTCACAATGAAGTCCGTGAAATCAGAGCAGACACCTTTCAGCAGCTAACTGCCCTCTGTTCCCTGTGAGTACTGCTGCCCAAGCTTGCCTTTTTAAGTAATGTTCTCTTGGTTGTGTGTTTGGCACTGAAAATACGAAGCTTGATTTCTGTAATGACGTGCTATTTGTTATTAAATTTTATAAGAAGCATAACTTGACCAGTGAAAAATGTTGATAGGATGTGGTGGCCAACTGAACTGCAATTTTCCTATTCTGTGTATTTCCAAAGAAAACAAAGTAAAGTGTTCTAGTCTGGTATTTAACTTGTGTATCAGATGTGCTCTGAATTTTACCTGAGTTTTCCTACTGAAACATACATTCTAGCTCTTCCAGTTTTGTTTTTGTTTTTGTTTCACATATATTTAAATATTAACTTTATTTTATATTCATGTTTCATTGTGCTTTTCTGGCACCATTATTATTTTATATATTTCCTAGACGTAGGTTTCATAACATGGCATATATGGCAGCACCCATAAATTTGGACATAAAGGTAGCTAACACCAGGAAAGTTTTAGAAATGCATTTAAAAAAAGTTTTTTGAATTTAAATTATAGCTTCAGTGTTTAGAAGCAGCATTTTGATGCAAAACTAAACTAAATATCTCTTACAATATTTTTCAGTGGCATATGTTTGAATTTGCAGCATGTAATATTTTTATCTGTAAAGTAGTATAGTTTGCACTTATGCCATATGTCAGTCACTTATCCTGTCAGAGGGGAATGAAATATTTCACCTTTCACAGACAGTCAGTCAGTTTTGTATGACAGCTGCCAATGCAGTCTAAACCAAAATATTTTAAAATAAAGTGTAGACATTGTATTCTACCACACTAATGTCTTGGAAAGTTGAGGTCAACGTGTAATTTGGTAATATAAATATTGTTTTAAATAAGTTGCCAAATGTTCTTATATTTTAAAGAAAACAAAAAAAAAATATTCTAAGCATGGATGTTTCATTTGAAAGGCTCAATGTCTAAAGTTAAGAAGCAAAAGCAGTATTACCTGGTCCCTGTTTGTGTAGAACAATAAAATATAATGATAAAGTGAGACACGGAAACATGTAAGAAATGGCAGGATAATACAGCAACATGGGTAGCAGGGAAAAGACTTCTGTGTCAGTTTGATAGAGATGAAATTAGGAAGGCTGACAGGAAGAAGCAAGAAGGAACAGAAGAGGTAAGTTGGAATAGAAAGAAATGCATGGTCTAGATGAGAGCACTGAACTTCAGGGAAACAACAAGGACCCTTGCCAAGGGTTACTTTATAGGTTAGAATAATGTGATGATTCAGGAAAGCATTGACAGCCAATGATATACCTGGCAATTTAAGCCTTAGAACTATTACTGAATCAAGCTATTAAACTTATAGAGAATCATAACAGCTTGAACTGTTATGTTTTCTGAAAATTAAGGGCAAGCTTGTAACACTCTGGAGCAGCGCAGTAAAATGTTTAAGACGTGTGTAACTTCCATTGGTGCTTTCTAGGCCATAATGTCATTTAGTTTTTTTTTTGTTTGTTTGTTTTTTAGATATGTGTGAGAAACTGTGTATTAATTATAACAGCTCATATGTGTGAATGAACTGCATTATTACCAGAGACAATCTGAATGACTTGTACAGCTATTTGATACGTGATGCATCAATTTCTCTTTAAAACTCTTTATCTATGTGAAGCAATATTAAAAGGCTTCCTTTTTATGCAGTTTGTGAAAACCCTAAGTGTGCTGAGCATCCAAGTGCTCCGGATTATGTGGAATGCTCCGCATTTAACGACGAGCGAAGCCACTGTTCTGCTGTTCCTTATTGAACATCAGTGGCTCCACTACACGCATTCTGATTGGTTTGTGTACCGCAATTACTGCCAGTCAGCATCACGGCACACAAACCAATACATAGGCCAATCACATTCCGGGAAGCCTTTTTGCGCCAAAATAATGGCTTGAAAAAGGCTTCCAGGAAGCAGTGATCTTCCAACAACAACAGCGGAAGACCGGTAATAAGGAATAAACACTGCTGGGGATTGAAGACATCGGGGGGCAGGACTCGAGCGCCAGAAAAAGAATCAGCAGCTGAAGGGACTTCAGGGACATAACCATTGCTTTGGTAGTTCTAGGAGGATCAAGAGTGTCAAGTCTGAGGTTTTGTTTTGCTGCCTGCCTGCCTGCTAGACAATCGCAGCTGATTTTCGTGTACTGTGTGGAGTCTGTGGATTGTATTGAGCTGCTGGGGGTTTTATAAATGTAGCTGTGGCCAGGGCATTCAGAAAGGATTCAGTAGCTGTATTGTTTTGCAGATCCTTAAATTAATTGTTTTTTTTTACAGAAGATTGCCTGCATACAACATGCATTATATAATTTGAGGGGTTAAACTAAAAGTTTTTTTAACTGTTTCCACTAAAAGTTTTTTGTCACTGTTTCAATTAAATGTCCAGAGCAAGAGTGAGCAAAAAGAAAAGTGAATACATTGAAATATTAACTGATTGTGTTATGTATATAATCATTACAGACTAGGTGTCTCTGTAGTTAAAGCTTACTGATGCCACTGGACATCAAATGTTGCTTGGTCATACTTGTTTTAAGAATTCTAAAACCATGCTGAATACAGGGTAACTGGAGATTTTGTTTTAAAGCTGATGTGATATTTGACCTCTATTTAGTGATGCTAAAAATATTTAATATTATTTGTACTATTTATATGTATTCTATACTGGTCATATTTCTGTAAATATCTCTAAAACCAAGTGACGTTGATATAACTACTTAGCCTCATATGAAACCTCACAGTTGTATGAAGAAAATGCTGCTGGCAGTATGTTTTGCATGAGTGGTTATTGAGATCATAAGCTGTGTTTATTTTGACTTAGAAAATCTAGTTTAAGACCAGGAATAAAATGAATGCAACCTTTGCAAAGATTATTTTGTGTTGAATAGTTTTCCATTCCATTTACAGTTTTCAAGTAACACGTACTGTTTTAGAGTTGAATATTTGTTTTGAACAGAGATTACAACTTTATATTTTTCAAGGCATAGGCTAAATATTATAAGACCAATATTTAGTGTCTCTATTTTTGTGCTGTTTGTCCCCCTAGTATGTCTCTGACAGTAATTGCCAACACAGATCATGTTCTAGCAACTTTCTCAGTTTATAAGACAACATTTAATGTCTTTTTGTTGGGCTGCTTACATTATGTTGGGCTTTGTCCAGATTTCTTGCACTAAAAGGTCGAGAGGTATTGGGACGGATGTCAAAAGTGAGCATCTTTGTAGTAAGGGGATGCTTTAAAGTATCAAGTTTTGTTTTCTAGTAGAACTTTAGTGTCTTTTCATAATGGCAAGATGCTGAACTGCTCAAGGAAAATACTAAAGTGACAGTATTGTGCTGCTGGTTGACATAAGAAAATGGGCAATTTTTCTAATTAAGTTCTAATTTTTTAATTCTAACTTCTAATTGAGCAACATTTTTATTTTGAATTCTCTTGTCAATGCCTCAGGTTTATAGCAGTAGTTTTGTCAAGTCTGGTTTTGTCCTTCATTCTGCTCTGTTTTCTTTACTCAGTGGCATTTTTCAGTAGTATTTCCACAACTGGAAACTAAGCACATTCATGCCAGTATCACTACAACCTCTGTGCACTTTGGATCAGATTTTTTGCCATTAGTGTGCTATTTGGATTTTAGTAGGGACCCTACCTTAAAATCCAAATGGCACACTAATGGCAAAAAATCGGTTTCAAAGTACACAATGCTGTAGTGATACTGGTATGAATGTGAGGATTTACAAAGGTTGGGATATGTATGTGTGCTTCTGCTTAGTGTGTTTTTATTTTTCATGGTTAAAGATATGAGATCTTGCATTCTTTCTTCTTAACTGTGCCAAGACATGATGTCTTAAATGACACATTCTTGTCAAAGTAGAGGGTCCAGCTTTTAAGTACCCTTTTAGGCACCTTTGCCAGGCCCAGACCAGGTGGTAGGACAGGGGTAGAACACATTTAAAGTGGTGAATGTGAAATGCAAGTCTCTACCATGATCCATGGCAATGGCACGTTTTGCGGTATGCAAAAATAGGGTGTTCCACATTTTGACCATTTGTCACACATTGCTAAGGTCTGTGTTCCACATTGGCCTCTTAAGAAGTTGAGACCTATGTAAGTGTGCATGTTCATTAAACAAGCTGAGGCAATCAGTCTAACCCTTAAACACCTAAAGGAATGTACTGCTCTGGGACAGGATTAAGAGGCAATATACATCATGTAAGGTGGGTTATTGTAAGACTTGAGTATACACCTCTTCACATAAAACAGTTTTTTGCAAGCATCAGAGCCTGAGGTATACAAGTGTGAAAAACTGTTCTGCTGCAAATTTGTGAAAAGAGTTGTTGTTCAACAGAATAGCTCTATCTGCATACATTAGTACTTTATGTCTGCAGGTCTCACTGATAAAGAGAATAATGAAAAGGTCATTTTTTCATTTAGTTTTGATGACTAGATGGCACCCAATGAGTCTTTCTACAAGGATTTATCTAAGATCATATTTTAGTGATTAGAGGAAATTTGACCTTAGTGACAGCAGGAAATCTTTTAGTCTTTACTGGCAAGTGGAAAGGAATATTTAATATTCCCATGAATTACTGTCAGAACAGTGTTAAGAGTTCTCCTTTCTGTCTCTTACCCAAAGGCTGTCACCTCAGGAATGCAGCGTTTTGATGCTCCGGTCTTGGTACTGAGATATGAATCTTATTAGTTGATGTGAATGTGGATACCAGTATCTCAGCATCGAATATGAATTTGCATATGATGAGACACTGACAGTACTGAATCCTTGCAAAATGTCTACAGATTCTTATTTTAAGTCCATTCTCAGTGCTAGAGATGGACTGACTGGTTCACCAAGTATATAGTTTGCATTTGCATGTTGTGTTGTATTGTGTGCTCTTATTCCTAACCCTAAGATTAACTTATACCAGAGAATTCATAGGTGTCTCCACAGATTGGAATACTACCTCCCCATGAAGGTAGCTATATGCATTTCCAATCTCCGGTGGAAAAATGATGTACCACATTACTTTTTAGTTTCCCCACTGTGGTTTGCAACTGTAACCCTCCCAGCTCTACCTCTACTTTATTTTTAAGGTATTGTCTTAATGGATTTTTTTGATTTCCTTAAATGTTTGTTTTGAATTTTCCCTCCCTGTTCTATTGAAGGGTATACTTATTAAATTCCTACATCCTGTCTTCACATGCTGTCTGGCATGGAGCCATCATTACATTTGCACCTACACTGGACAGCCTCCATCACATCTGTTTCTCTACAAAGAAAGTTTTCCACAATCAGAAGCATTAAGTTAGATGCAGTCTCACTGGTTGTCATTAAAGTGGGAAAAATGACTTGTCTTCTATAGGGCATGCCATTGCTTATGGTTTCCAAAATTTCTTCAGTCCTCCCCCCTAGCCAGAAATTCATAGATTGCACTCAGACTTCATGTTGTGACTCCACTACCTTGCTATCATTTAAAAAATGTACTCAGCCTTCAAACTGTTGCCCACATACACTTAAGAGAAGGACCTCTTTATCATGTAAGCATGTTTTGTACAACATTATAGTAGACAGTAGTTTAGACAGTTCAAAGCATTCTGTGCTGTTTGATCCATAACATTTGTAAGAGATACTTAGAAAAAAATTACTCACTTAAGTACACTGATTGTGGATAACTGCACCCTTACCTACAGGTCATATGATACAGAAAGCTCAAAGGTCTAGCTGTATTCCATTCTGTTGTTGTGAGTCCTTTATCTCTCACACACAGCACTCTTCCCTTATTACACTCTCACTCTGTGCTGCTTTTTAGGAACATGTTTATGACACTTTTAGTCTGACATACATTTGTCTATTCTTCCAATGCCACATGCATATTTATGACACTTTTAAGCTGACATACATTTGTCTATTATTCCAATGCCACATGCATGTTTATGACACTTTTAAGCTGACATATATTTGTCTATTATTCCAATGCCACATGCATGTTTATGACACTTTTAAGCTGACATACATTTGTCTATTATTCCAATGCCACATGCATGTTTATGACACTTTTAAGCTGACATACATTTGTCTATTATTCCAATGCCACATGCATGTTTATGACACTTTTAAGCTGACATACATTTGTCTATTATTCCAATGCCACATGCATGTTTATGACACTTTTAAGCTGACATACATTTGTCTATTATTCCAATGCCACATGCATGTTTATGACACTTTTAAGCTGACATACATTTGTCTATTATTCCAATGCCACATGCATGTTTATGACACTTTTAAGCTGACATACATTTGTCTATTATTCCAATGCCACATGCATGTTTATGACACTTTTAAGCTGACATACATTTGTCTATTATTCCAATGCCACATGCATGTTTATGACACTTTTAAGCTGACATACATTTGTCTATTATTCCAATGCCACATGCATGTTTATGACACTTTTAAGCTGACATATATTTGTCTATTCTTGCAATGCTTCATGCATGTTTGTGAAACTTTTAGGCTGATATAGATTTGTCTATTCTTCCAATGCCACATACTTTTGCCCTCATGCCTCAGCTTTTTATTCCATCCTCCTCTTGCACAGGCCTGTTCTACACATCTTCACATTTCACTGCAAATTGCTTTCAGGATAATCTCTGTATCCCCCACTGCCCTCTTTAGTAATGGGTGATAACCCTAACCCTAATGCTGCCTCTTCCCCCAACCATAATCCTACACCTTAATGTCATTAAAACCTTCATGTACACTGCCACTATTGAGACAAATTTAAATTCAGTGTTACAGAAGGTTTTAGTTTTCATATCAAGAGAGGAAATAATTTTCTCTCGATATTATTGTTTTCAGTTTTGTTTGTGTTTGGTATTATGTATGATCAAACTTATTTTGTCTGCATTTTACATTTGTCATTAGGGCCGTTCGATCAATCTCAATATACCCATTATTTAGTTTATATATATATATATATATATATATATATATATATATATATATATATATATATTGGGGTGAAATTCAGTTGATCTATAGTCAAAATTTAAAAGTTGTTGTTGGTGCAAAATATCTAAAAGTCAAGCTATTGAAAACTTAGAATTTGCCCTTTTTCACTGCTGTATTATCCTGGAGTTAGTATACATAATTTACAGGGGGTGTGGGGATCACACTTACATTCATATATTTTCTTCCACCTTCTAAATCTCATTTTAATAATTTTTTTTCTCCATCTCTAAATGTTTCCAAGGAAAATTAAAATAATGTTCTTTCATAATATTCAAATATCATTCTTTCCTATTTTTTCAACAACATTCATATGCAATTTCCATAAGAAAATGGTATTTTGATATGCCTTTATATCTTCTTTCATATTATTTTCCATCTTTTCCTTATCCCCATTTTCCCCAAAACATTTATATTTAGCATACAAAATGTATTGTATTAAATTCCTTTTTTCTTTTCTATAACTTACGCCCTATACAAATTCAGTTAAGCTGCATGCACAGTTGGGTTAATTAATGATAATCCCCCTTTTAACTGGATTTACTGTAAACCTTCATATAAATGAAAATATAATAGACGTTATTTATTTTTCAGAGTTAGTCAGAATCATATAAATACTTGCTACAGATGTTAACTTGCCTAAAAGAACAGAATTTATCAAATATGCTTTTTTCTTGTGTGACAATTTATATGACTTCAAAATTGTGTGTATACCTCTTAATTGATGTGAAATTTTCTCCCATTGTATTTTCTTATGATCATTTAATCCAAATATTATTCCTAGTATATCTATAACCCCTACATTGAACTGTATATCTTCTATATTTCCTATAAATCCAAAATGTTTACTTGCATCTTTCTTTATACATAAGTCAAGTATCTTTAATAACTTAATTAACTTTCTGATTGTCTCTTCCATCCATTCTTTGTTCTTAGAAATTAGCACAATATCATCTGCATAGGTATATATTACTGGTAATCACATTTCCTCCATTATCTTATAACCTGCCATATTTAGTATTCTATTATTAGCAATCACATTCATAACTAAAGCAAATATAATACTGCCTGCTGAACATCCTTGCCTTATTCCACATTCTGTTTTAATTTCCTCACTTAACCATCCATTTAATATTACTCTTACATTATTTTCTCATACATGGATTTAATTACTTTTAATATCCTTTGACTTATGTTATAAGTCCCTAATATATCCCATAAAGTGTCATACTGTATTTTATCAAATGCCTTACTTAAACCTCCTACCATGATTTTAGCTTCTAATCTTTTATTTATAATGCCACTTATTGCTTGTTTTACTATCCCTAATAAATTCTGACTTCCTCTCCATTTTCTATCAAACATTGTTTAATCAACTAGTTTCTCTACTTTATTTGTTAGTCTTCTAGTTATTATTCTCATAAATATCTTATAATCTGTATTATTCAGTATTGTAGGTCTCCAATGTTTTATATCTTCTTTCTCTCCCTTTTTCCATATGAATTTCATGAGTCCCATACATATCTGTTTATCTGTAATACCAGTCTTTAGCCATTCATTTAATACCTCCACAAAAAAACCTTTTTGACAATTTTCCCAATCATTGTACATATGATATTCAATACCATCCATTCCTGTAGCTCTATCCAGATTGAGATCTTTCAATATTTCATTTAGCTCTTTCACACTTATATTTTTTCCAAATTCACATTATCTTCTTTGCTTATTTTTAACTATACATTTATGTGTTTTACTTCTTTCTTTACAAAAGTATTGTTCTATATACTTTTCAATCACTTCAAATGTTCCTTCTTGTGTTGTTATTTTCCCCTTCATTATTATTTAATCCCCTTATTATTCTTTTATTCTCTTTTATTAATTTATTCAAGTAACATGCCAGCTCTTCTTTTCTTCCTTGTAAAAATATCTTTGTTTATATAACAATATCCTAATTATTTCCTGATTTATATTATATATTTGTTTTTCTATCCCATAAAAAAATGTCTTATCTTTCAATACTTCCTTAAACACTTATTGACTCAACTGCTTCTTTTAGTTTCTCTAGCCTTCTTTTTTCATCTTGACACTTATCCACCAACTTGTCCAGGTTTTATAAAATATTATTATGCCTATATGATCTTTCTATAGCTTATTAATCTCTTTCCTATCTTCTTTATTTAAGTTTTTTTCATTCATCCTCTTGACACCTTTACATATTCTTATATATCCTTCTTACTTGTATACATCTATCCATATGGCTACATGATCTGAAAAGCCTGTCCTTTTTATTCCTTTCTGCAGAATTCTTAAACTGTCAGGCACTAATAAGTTATACATTTTTCTTTCCTTTTCTTAAATTGCAATTAAAATCCCCCACTAATATTATATCCATATTAACACCTACATAATTTAGATGTTTTTAAACGTTATCTCTCTTTCTTTCTTTGTAATATATGCATATATTGCAATAGTTATATAAACATTTGTTTTCTATCTTAAATCTATTACCATTATTCTTCCTAATTCTACTGTTGTAAAATCTAAGATTTTAATGTTTTCTTGACATAATGCAGCTATTCCTGAGCTTTTGTCTTTTCCCATATTCCATATAATGTTTCCACCCCATAATACTTCAGTTTGTAACAGTTCATCATCTGTCAAGATTCTAGTATCTTCTAATATAATTATGTGCATTTCAACTGAAGCACACCATTCTAAAATCCCTAATCTTCTTTTAATATTCTTCATACTATTACGATTTGAAGTGAATCTCTTCATCCTTTAAATGAAGCCAGTATAATTATTCCTCTCTCATCCTTTACCTTTTTTGTTCTCTTTCAAAATTATACTTTCAAACTTTCTTTTCCTCTTTCACCATTTTTCCTACAGAATTTTTTCTTCCTCTTACTACTACTTGCCAGTTTACATATTCCTCCACACTTGTGTCAAGCATTTCTTCTTCCCCTTCCCTTTCCCCATCTTTTCCCTCCCTTGTTAAATCTTTATTTCTTTCCTGTATACCAGCCTGTCTTTCTTGTTCATTTTCTATATTTTTACGTATATTATATACAGCATCATGTGTACATTCTTTTTCTGTAAGTTCTACATTTTCTTCACAATCTGGCCATGTATATCCAGTTTTTCTACATTTTTTACATTCATATCACATTTTCTTGTTTCATGCCCTGTTTTGCCACAAATAAAACATTTTCATTTTGTACATTCATTAATCAAATGATTACTTTTTCCACGTAAAAAAGCATGTCTAGGCTGCCCTTTATATTTAACAAATCATCTGTTACCATTTACAATAATCACACTTGGGATATGTGCAACATTACCACTTTCCTTTTACAACATAATCCCACATTCCCAGCCTCCAGTCCATAAACCTCAGTCATCATATATTTTTATTGTGTCCTTAACATCTTTACATAGAGTCTTTAAATATTCTTTAAATTCCTCTTTTTCGACTTGTGTTCCAAATTGTATTAAAACTCTTTTTTTTTGTTTCTGTATGAAACACCTGCACCACATATTCACTCCAAGGATTACAATTCTTTTTTTTTTTTTGTTCATACAGGTCTAAAACATTTTTCATATGTTGTCCTGTTTCAAAGATTATATTACAGTATGTTTCTTTATTAATAAAAATAAAGGCTCTTACCTCCTTAGGGAACACCCTTTAAGTCCTTTCTCTTCCTTTCTGCTTACTCTTATAACAAATTTCTTTATTTGCCTCCTTCACTTCTTTGGCTATTCTTTCTCCTTCTTTCACTGTCTGTGCATACAATTTGTTTTTCATAGTGTTCTCTGCAACCTCCTCTTCTTGTATCTTCTCCAGAATGTTATCCCATAAATCCGTCACTTCACTCTCCGGTTCACTCTGATTAATCATATCGTGATTGGAGGGTTGCAATAATACATCCCTGCTAGCTCTTTCCATCTCCTTCAAACTACCTTTCCTGGAATAGACACTCCAAGTCTGGTACAGCTTCAGCAACCTTCTGCTCCTTTACCTCCTTTCTTCCTTCCACTTTTCTCCTCCAATATGGATGACCCCTCCACTTCTTCTACTTCACTTTCCATCTTTGCATTCTCCTTCTCTAACACTATCTTCTCCACACAAACACTCACCATACTTCTTCCTGTATCTCTGAGCTGCCTTCGCACCCAGAACGGAAAAGGAAGTTGGATGTACCACCAACAGTATGCTATGAGATGGTGAAATTCTCCTAAGTTAGATAAATCAAGACAAGATTTCAACCAATGGAACTTTTCTCTTCTAAATTCACCAGTTCAAAATATCCAAGAAGAAATTCGAATAAGAAAAAACTCACTTTTAATAACAAACAAGCAAAGCTTTCGGGAATAACCCTTCTTCAGTGCTGTTAGAATAATAAATGAACTCAATACATTCATATATTTATATGTATAATTAACATAAACACATGACACAGCCAGCCTATGAAAAATCTAAAAGCACATCAATTAAAATTTCATCAATTAAAATTTAAGGCAACAGACTTGAAACGAATTACTAAATATGTAAACACATATATGTTGCCATAAACTAAAAATCATAAATTAATACTTCAAATAATAAAAGATGTATACATACTATCTATCAATTTATTATTTTATTATTAATATTTATTTATTCCAGTCTTATTAGTTATGTTGCTTCTGTTTAAAATCTAAAACAGGCTAAATAGTAATCATATTATTTATACCCGGTTTCTTATCAGCGTTTAATATAATAATCCATCTATATTCGGCCGAATCTAATTTATTAATCATATCTCCCAATCGCAAATTCTTATTTATTATCTCAAGTACTTTAAATTTAAAATTGTGTAAATTATTAGTCTCGTTTCTATATTGTGCTAAAGCATTTGTAGGTATATTCCTTCTTATTTCGGACTTGTGTTGAATTACACGGTCTTTTAAGGCTCTCGAACATTTCCCTGCATAAAAACTTGTGCATTGTGTACATGTGGCTAAATAAATCGCTATTGTACTTCTACATGTAGCTTGACACTTCATTTTATATTCAATTCTATTTGTTGGATGTATAAACACTTTACTTGTACAGATATCTGTGCAACAACTACAAGCATAACATCGTATTGTACCGGGGTTGGAAGGTATAATTTGTCCACAATTAATCTCAAAATCTTTATAACATAATCTCCTTTTTAAATTATGTTTATTTCTATATGAAAATCTGGGCTTAATTCCCAGTATTCTGTTTAATTCTGGCTGAGCCATCAGGATACACCAATTCTTCTTAATAATTGACTCAACCTCCCTAGTCATTTTACTATAAGTAGTTGTATACCTCAGTATATTATCTGAGTTACTAGCCATAATTTCCAAGGTCTTATGTTCTGCGAAATAAGGAGAGGCATAGGTCTTTCTATTATTTGGAATATTTTCCCTTATTTCATTTATATGTCTCATATCATAACCTCTATTTAAGAATTCATGACAGATAAGGTCCATCTGCTCTTGACATTTTTCATCTTCCGTGTTTAATCTACTTATTCTTAGCAGTTGGCTTTTAATAATCCCATTAAATACATGATATGCATGCATGCTCCTTGCATGTGTATACCTATTTACTTGTATATCTTTCTTATAAACACAAGTCTCCAAATTGTTGTTATGGCCTCTATATAGCTCATCATCTAAGAAAGATATTTTAATCTTAGAATACTTAGTTATAAATTTTAGAAAGTCTGTTGTACTATTCAAATAAGAAACAAAATTGTTTAACTCCTGTTCATCACCCCGCCATAGAAGGAAACAATCATCTACAAAACGCTGATAAAAAAGTACATTACTCTTATCTATTATCTGTGTTAAGAATGTTTTGTGCTTCCCATTGATTAAGTACAATATTAGCATATGTGTTTGCCATGGGAGTACCCATGGCAACACCAGATAACTGTAAATAGACTTGTTTATTGAATAAAAAAAAAACATTTTTCTCCAATACAATTTCTATTGCACTGCATATAACTTCAACGTCTCTCCCTTTCATATTCGAGTTAGTATATAGAAATTCACAAATAGCACTAATGCCATAGGAATATGGTATAACAGAAAAAAGAGAAGCTATGTCCATAGTTACCATAATAACATTAGTATCCCTGTTATTATTATACCATTCATAAAGTTTCCTTAGGAAATCTCCTGTACCTTTTATATAACTAGGACATAGTTTCAGATATTTACTTAATTTTTCTTGAACAAAAACTGATAAAGGTTCAGTTGACCATCCCCTTCCTGACACTATTGGTCTCATTGGTGGTAGTGTTTGGGACTTGTGTAACTTAGGTATTCCATAAATAACTGGAATTATGGGAGTTGAAACTGTCAAGAAATTAAATAACTCTAGGGAGATATTACCTTCTGTCTGTAAATCATAAAGAAACATGTTAAAATCACTAATAATCTTCACTGTAGCATATGAAATTTCTTTAAAAACTTTCTCATCATTTAGAAAGTCATACATCAATATATTATATTTGTCTTTATCAAACACTACAATCGCCCCTCCTTTATCTGCCTGCTTAATAATTATATTGTTATCACCAACCAAAGCTTTTAAAGCAAGATGTTCATGATATGTCATATTATATTTACTTGAATTCATTTTACAATTAATTTTATCATCATATAGTCATCTCAACTCATTTTCACAAATAGCTATAAAGGCATTTACAGTAGGAGCATTGTTAGGAATAAATGTGCTTTTCTTTTTTAATTTATCATAGGCTCCATTGTTTGCTCCCCCATATAACATTTTTAAACTAACATTTCTAGAAAATACTTTCAAATCAGTTAACACTTCAACGATAGTATCATTGCCAGCCGGTATAAATTGTAGCCCTTTATTTAAAAGGCTAACAATACCATCAGTCAAAGTCATAGTTGATAAATTTACAATAGACGAATTCAGCTTACCACTCAAAAGCGTCCCTGCTTGTTGCTTGGCATGGGACTGTTGCGTCCCTGCTTGCTGTTCGGTAAGGGACTGTTGTTTATTCCTGAAGGCGGGATCATCAGATAAGCACGCAACAACTGAGCAGGCATTTCAATTGTCTGAACAGGTTATTAGGAGCACTAAAAATAACACTAGACATATGGAGGTTTTTTAAACCTCTCGCAGCCAATAGTTCCGAATTTACCAGAGAAAGTGGAAGTAAAAGGGCGCCCTCAATCAAGGGGTCGCTCCAAACAAAGGTTCAATGCAGCTACAGGAAAGAGAAAAGACAACAATCCCTTACCGAACAGCAAGCAGGGACGCAATAGTCCCATGCCAAACAACAAGCAGGGACGCTTTTGAGTGGTAAGCTGAATTTGTCTATTGTAAATTTATCAACTATGACTTTGACTGATGGTATTGTTGGCCTTTTAAATAAAGGGCTACAATTTATACTGGCTGGCAATGATACTATCGTTGAAGCGTTAACTGATTTGAAAGTATTTTCTAGAAATGTTAGTTTAAAAATGTTATATGGGGGAGCAAACAATGGAGCCTATGATAAATTAAAAAAGAAAAGCGCAGTTATTCCTAACAATGCTCCTACTGTAAATGCCTTTATAGCTATTTGTGAAAATGAGTTGAGACGACTATATGATGATAAAATGAAATGTAAAATGAATTCAAGTAAATATAATATGACATATCATGAACATATTGCTTTAAAAGCTTTGGTTGGTAATAACAATATAATTATTAAGCAGGCAAATAAAGGAGGGGCGATTGTACTGTTTGATAAAGACAAATATAATATATTGATGTATGACTTTCTAAATGATGAGAAAGTTTTTAAAGAAATTTCATATGCTACAGTGAAGAAGATTATTAGTGATGTTAACATGTTTGTTTATGATTTACAGACAGAAGGTGATATCTCCCTAGAGTTATTTAATTTCTTGACAGTTTCAACTCCCATAATTCCAGTTATTTATGGAATACCTAAGATACACAAGTCCCAAACACTACCACCAATGAGACCAATAGTGTCAGTAAGGGGATGGTCAACTGAACCTTTATCAGTTTTTGTTCAAGAAAAATTAAGTAAATATCTGAAACTATGTCCTAATTATATAAAAGATACAGGAGATTTCCTAAGGAAACTTTATGAATGGTATAATAATAACAGGGATACTAATTTTATTATGGTAACTATGGACATAGCTTCACATTTTACTGTTATACCAAATTCCAATGGCATTAGTGCCATTCGTGAATTTCTATGTACTAACTCGAATAAGAAAAGGAGAGATGTTGAAGTTATATGCAGTGCAATAGAAATTGTATTGGAGAAAAAATGTTTTTTTATTCAATAAACAAGTCTATTTACAGTTATCTGGTGTTGCCATGGGTACTCCCATGGCAAACACATATGCTAATATTATACTTAATCAATGGGAGACACAAAACATTCTTAATACGGATAATAGATATAAGAGTAATGTACTTTTTTATCAGCATTTTGTAGATGATTGTTTCCTTCTATGGCAGGGTGATGAATAGGAGTTAAACAATTTTGTTTCTTATTTGAATAGTACAACAGACTTTCTAAAATTTACAACTAAGTATTCTAAGATTAAAATATCTTTCTTAGATGATGAAATCAACACTAAAGACGTCGAAAGAATGCAGCCGCACACAGCTATGATACAGCCTGTGATTTATTCCAACAAGACAGGCAAATACAAAAAATGGTAGTAACGGATTTAACGCTTTCTTCCACCTAAAACGTGGATTTCATCAGAATCTGATGAAATCCACATTTTAGGTGGAAGAAAGCACTAAATCCGTTACTACCGTTTTTTGTATTTGCCCGTCTTGTTGGAATAAATCACAGGCTGTATCATAGCTGTGTGCGGCTGCATTCTTTCGACGTTTTTAGTGTTGATTTTATTTCTTGGTTGCTGGTTTCTCAACACTATTATTGTTACATTTCTTAGATGATGAGCTATATAGAGGCCATAACAACAATTTGGAGACTTGTGTTTATAAGAAAGATATACAAGTAAATAGGTATACACATGCAAAGAGCATGCATGCGTATCATGTATTTAATGGGATTATTAAAAGCCAACTGCTAAGAATAAGTAGATTAAACACGGAAGATGAAAAATGTCAAGAGCAGATGGACCTTATCTGTCATGAATTCTTAAATAGAGGTTATGATATGAGACATATAAATGAAATAAGGGAAAATATTCTGAATAATAGAAAGACCTATGCCTCTCCTTATTTCGCAGAACATAAGACCTTGGAAATTATGGCTAGTAACTCAGATAATATACTGAGGTATACAACTACTTATAGTAAAATGACTAGGGAGGTTGAGTCAATTATTAAGAAGAATTGGTGTATCCTGATGGCTCAGCCAGAATTAAACAGAATACTGGGAATTAAGCCCAGATTTTCATATAGAAATAAACATAATTTAAAAAGGAGATTATGTTATAAAGATTTTGAGATTAATTGTGGACGAATTATACCTTCCAACCCCAGTACAATACCATGTTATGCTTGTAGTTGTTGCACAGATATATTTGTACAAGTAAAGTGTTTATACATCCAGCAAATAGAATTGAATATAAAATGAAGTATCAAGCTACATGTAGAAGTACAATGGTGATTTATTTAGCCACATGCACACAATGCACAAGTTTTTATGTAGGGAGATGTTCTAGAGCCTTAAAAGATCGTGTAATTGAACACAAGTCAGAAATAAGAAGGAATATACCTACTAATGCTTTAGCACAACATAGAAATGAGACTAATAATTTACATAATTTTTAATTTAAAGTACTTGAGATAATACATAAGAATTTGCGATTGGGAGATATGATTAATAAATTAGATATGGCCGAATATAGATGGATTATTAGATTAAATGCTGATAAGAAACCAGGTATAAATAATATGATTACTATTAAACCTGTTTTAGATTTTAAACAGAAGCAACATCACTAGTAAGACTGGAATAAATATATATTAATACTAAAATAATAAATTGATAGTATGTATACATCTTTTATTATTTGATGTATTAATTTATGATTTTTAGTTTATGGCAACATATATGTCTACATATTTATGAATTCTTTTTAAGTCTGTTGCCTTAAATTTTAATTGATGAAATTTTAATTGATGTGCTTTTAGATTTTTCATAGTTTGGCTGTGTCATGTGTTTATGTTAATTATACATATAAATATATGAATGTATTGAGTTCATTTATTATTCTAACAGCACTGAAGAAGGGTTATTCCCGAAAGCTTTGTTTGTTTGTTATTAAAAGTGAGTTTTTCTTATTCGCATTTCTTCTTGGAAATTCTCCTAAGCCCTAGCCAAATTCCACTTAGTAGTATAAATAACAACTTGGGTCTCCCCTGAAAAGAAGCTACTAAACTAGTGGGACTAACCCACTCAACAAAGGATAAATAAATATCCTTGTGAATTAAAGTGCATCCCTAAATTAACCTAAAGTCTGTTGCCTATGATAGAGAGAAACCTGTAGTAAACAAATAATAAACCAAATGCAAAATGCTATGCTCTCTCTCTCTCTCTCTATATATATATATATATATATATATATATGTGTGTGTGTGTGTGTGTGTGTGTGTGTGTGTGTGTGTGTGTGTGTGTGTGTGTGTGTATGTGTATATATATATATATATATATATATATATATATATATATATATATATTTTTTTTTTTTTTTTTTTTCCTCACTAGAGATCAACAGATGCAGTGGGACATGATGCTAATGCACTCATCATGTACAGTGCGAACTTGAGGTGCAGAAAATATTTTAATTACAGCATGTTAAAATAATAGCAAGAACTAACTAAATCTGTAAACTCAGGTCTTTTGTAGATTTATTGATTCCTGTAAAACACACCCTCCCTCACTGTTTAAATGAATGATGATAAAGATTACTTTTCTGTAGCAGATCTAAGGACAACCATCCCTTCTGGGATTTGATGGTACCTGTCCTTGGCATACAGCTAGTATCTATACCAGGTCCCCTCCACCATCTTCCTGCCTGATCGAAAACCTTCTCCTTTGTCCAATACAGCAGTCAGCAACTACAGTCCCTAATTCTCAATTTTCTCAATGTCCTGGTTTCAGACACAAGTTGCACATCTGAGGATACCTCCCTAGTCCAGCTCTCACCTCAGCTGTCTCCTTTGAAAACTCACTATTGCTCACTGCAGAACATTATATTAGATTGGTGGTAGAAGAAGGCAATAATGCTGTATTGTCTGCCGTTAAAGTGCACCCATCAGTCTAGCTGTTATCCATTCCTGTCTTCCCTTAGCTCTTCTCCACCTGTCTCATAATCTCTGAATGCCCTTTTCATTTCCCTTCATCAGCCCATTCCAACACTCCATTTTCTCAGTCCAAAACCATCTCCATAAATATTTCCTTCACAGACTGAAAGAGTACTTGGTTCCTCCAATCTGCCTGTATTTTCTCCACCTTTCCTGTACAGGGCAACCCTTCACATCTCCTTGAATTGATTTTGCGCATTGGCATCATGTCCCACTGCATCTGTTGATCTTTAGTGAGAAAAGATTGATCTTTTCTTGTCTGTTTTCATATTTTTCCCCTCCATCCATTCACCCTTCGAGTGGATTTTTCTTGCTTTCTTCTAGCTACCTAATA
Source organism: Protopterus annectens (assembly GCF_019279795.1). Classification (NCBI taxonomy): domain Eukaryota; kingdom Metazoa; phylum Chordata; order Ceratodontiformes; family Protopteridae; genus Protopterus; species Protopterus annectens. Next base: position 493,596,096 of record NC_056745.1, read on the forward strand.
TTCCTCCTTCTATGACCACTAGAATTGCACACAGTGCTTGATGTGTGACCTAAGACCTATTTTGTCTTGAGGCAGTTCCCATGAGGACAGACCCAAGCATTCTGTTGGGTGCTGCCACTATCCCCGTGGTCTGCTCCTCATGGTCCGTTCCAGGTGTGATGAGCACTTCCAGATACTTATCCTGTTCTGCTGCCATCATTTCCACTTTCACAGCTGATACTTCGCACAAGGTTTGTTGCGTTGTTAACTGGTCTTCACTGAACCTCAACTACCTCCTTTTCATATCCCTACTTTAACTCTTCCTTCCATGCTGCGTTGTTGCCCTTACCTTTGTATCATCGATGAAGTTGCTCTTTGTCACTTCAGATATGCTGAAACAAACATACTGAAAATTACTGGAACCAGTACCGAATCTTGGGCTACTCCACTGCTCACTTTCCTTATTCATGACACTGTCCATTTCACTAAGACCCTCTGTGTCTTAACATTAAACAATGTGGTAATCCAGTTCCTTTATCTTGGCTCTCCTCTCCCAAGGAAGTGGGGAGGGTTGCATGCACTTCTGTTTTTGCTTAAGTGGCTACTGTAAGATCTGTGAGGAACACCACTAGATGTTTTTCATAGATCATTGTTCTAGTACTGTAATGGCTGTTGGAAGTTTTGCCTGCAGAAGCCCATTCACTGGCCCAAATATCAAAGCCCTTTCCTTTCCTCTTCAAGGCCTGACAGACTCCATCCTCTACCAATATCAAGACAGTATATGTTCACAGGTTATTAATAGGCTAATGACCACTAGGTCCCTTACAAGTCTAGCGGTGTATCCCAGACCATTTGGTTCCTGAGTATAATGGGCATCTATACTGGGGGGCATGTTAGTAGGGAGGTAACTAAGAATTTGTAAGGGGTGTTAGGATAATACTTTTCTTACTGACTGTTTCTGTCTATAAGGGACATAGGAACTAGACCAGAGGTAAATTTAGAAATTTCCCATCCAATTGTCAAGGTTTGTCTCTCTTTAACATGGATGCGGAGCTTATCTCATTATGCAAGAATCCTTTGGGGCACATATCTGTCTCTCCAGCACATTCTGTTTATGTCACAAGTAAAGTTCAGCTCCCTGGATCTAGTGTTTCCAGTGCTGTTCATTTTGTGCATTGTGTAACAAATCCATCATAGCTAGGTCTGAGGAAGCTCTGTAAGCCAGGCAAAGATCCCCTGTCAGCAGCCTGTAGGAGACAGAATACAGAGACAGAGTCTTAAGTCATTCCATTTGGGACAGGGTATTCATGCCCTGAATTCTCCTGCTGAGAAACGACTGTGGGCAATCCAGGTGTTTCAAGTGCCTAGTTACAGATATGCCAAAGGGGGCATTGTATTCAATGATAAGCCGGACAATGGCCGAGTAGAGTGGTATTATAATTTCTTTGCACCTGAATGCTATACCCTTACCTATAAGTTAGGTGAAATAGAATGATTTTCTTTCTATTTTGGCTGTGTGTTGGTCAAAGGCCAAATTACTGTCTACATATATTCTGAGATCCCTTACTAATAGATCAACTCTTAGGGACGTTTTATTGATGGAGTAATTAACTTGGTTTGGCTGTTTCCCCAAAGGACATTATAATGGTAGTATAAATGGGTTCCAATAGTTCCATTTTCAGATATTTCATGCTACATTTTCGTAAGCATCTGGAGTACGACAGTTGAGTTGTCAGTCCATTGAATCATCCTGAATACAGAATTTGCAGAAAAGTACCCCACTAGGAATTTTTCTTATCTTTGCTTTATTGTATTTTGTCTAACTTGAATTGTAGATGTAAGGAACTAAAGTAAATAATTGTATTATGTGTAGGAAACAAATATTGCATAGTGGCTAACCCAGCTTGTGTCTCAATTGCCCCGGTCTGCAGCATGGTGTGTCCATTTGTCCTCAGTGCATTCTACTCAACCTGTGGAGTATGCAACACAAAGTAGAACCCCTTCCAAAGTATTATTCACAGGGAAAAAAATGTCTGGTTTCAATTCATCATAGCATCCATTGGTTCTTCCTTTGACTACCCTAGAAATAAGAAATCCTTGTTGAAGTCCCTGAAGGAGACGAGATCACGGAAAGCCAATAATACCATTTTCAAGTCTTACAGCCCCCTTTGGTTCAAGGTCACAGGTGAATGTGAGACACCCTTGTATTGCCCATATTTGTCACTCTTTTCAGTCATTGCATCTAGTGTGACATTCTTTGGTGGCCATCATACTTTTGGTGTCCAGATCATTCCCATTAACCGAAACTGTTATGCCATCACTTAGAGCCATGGTACATGGGGGTTAAAAGTGCACATTATCATTAGAACTGGAGGGGGGAGGCATCCCCATGCCGTGGGAGACTGAGGTGTTATGTGTACTCCCATGTGATGAGACCTCCAAGGTAAACTATATGCCCAAGCACAGGCCCAAAGCACCCAAGCTCAGAGATCATTGGTCAGTTTGTAGTTCAGTGCTGACTAGGCCTCAGTCCCCAACCCTCACATAGGCCCCCACTCAGGAGGTCTTCAAGTTGGCCAGGACTGTGTGGAATTATTTACATCTAAGCAGCCTTTACTGTTAAATGAAAATGGAACCTTCTTCCCAGTGGAAATCAAATACTTCAGATTCAGAGGTGGAAGAATTGATGTTCTTTGTGTTTCACTGTTGCAGTCATCACATTTGGGTTATCCTGCCAGTGGCAGACCTGTCACTCCAGGACTGATGTCAGGGTATCAGTGGTATAAAACAAGGCAGCCGACGCCATTACATCAGTCTTTCTTGCCAAGGAGCCCGAAGCAGAACAACTTTGCACGAGTACCGGTCGGCCGCTACCTGAGTTTTCGTTCCCGAATTGAAGTCTTCTAAAACTAAGTACCCCATTGTGGATCCCTTTTTCTTGCTCTAACCAATGTCAGATAAAGTTAACAATTGTCTCACCTGTGGAAAGCAAATACCACACCGAGACTTCCATTCTTACTGCGTCACCTGTTTAGGCCCAGACCACGAGGTCTCCCGCTGTCACTTTTGTGCTTTGTTCAACATCAGAACTATATGCCATTGGGCCATTATTGTAGCTAGATATTTTCTCACTCAGTCCTTGAATTCCGATATGGCTTCAGTAAGCCATCTACTACCAATCTTCCAAAAAAACATAAGGATAAAGGCAGAGACAGACCGCACAGGTCCAAAACTGCCGACGATGTTTCCATTAAGCTAGTCATCAGTTCTCCGGTCCACAGTGAGGCACTTTTGCAGCCCCTGATGCCCGCTTCTGTGGATTCACAGGCCACTACCGAGACCCTTTTGAAGTCTGGTATGCCATGAGACTCTTCTTCGACTAAGGATCCTGCGGATGTCTCTACCTTGGATGGGTCCGGAGCCACTGAGCAGGCACCAGAATCCGAGGAAGTACTTCGCACTACTGATTCTCAACTCAGACCAATGACTTCTTTTGTGTCTTCGGTTCTTTTGAAAAGAACCGAGTTTCTAAGGCCCAGGGTATGACCCACACCCAAAAAAGCGACAACTCAATCTCAGGCACCTACTTCCTTGCCTCAGTCTCAAATGCTTAAAATGGCGGAAGACCTTATAATGATTATTAGGGGAAGCCAGGCTACCCCTTCCAAAAGAAAAAGAGACTTGTACCCAGTAGTCTTATCTAAACAGGAGTCCGATGACTCTGATGCATCTGAATATGAAGGTATGCAACCCCTCTCTGCTTATGAGGTTTCTGATGCAGAGGAATCCATCCCTTCAGCCTCTTCACCCAAGAATTATTTCTTTGGGGAAACCCTACATACTGTAAGACAGCATTTCCAATAGGAATGTCAGGACTATCCTCAGTCTAAAAAAAGACTCAGGGAATTCTTAGATCTACCACAGCACAGACCTCTGGCCATTCCTCTTGTCCTGGATGTTGTGGATGATGTTTTTATGGAATCCAGTCTGACTCCTGACACCCTCCCTCCTGCTTCCAGGAAACCTGACAGGTATTACAGAGTCCCTGACTCTCACCAATTCCTTTTCAAAAATCCTACTGCTGACACCGAGGTAATCTCTGAAGGACCTAAAGGAATCAAAGCAACCTCAGCTAAGAATCCCACCCCCTCAGATCGGGATTCACAAGCATTAGACAGATGGGGTAAAAAGCATACACCTCTGCTACTCTTGCTATTAGAGCATTAAATTGTCAATTCCACATGCTGAAATATCAGCAGCATACCATGGAACTCCTGAAACAAAAAATATCTTCTTTTCCTGCTTGTGCAGAAAATAGTTACAAGAGTTAATGCATTCTGCAAGTGAAGTAACTAAGCACACCTTACAATGTGGTTTTGATGCCCTAGAAGCATCTTGCAGGGCAGCAGTCACCTGTTCTGTCATTAGAAGGCATGCTTGGCTTAAGGAACAGACCTTGCCAGACCATGTCAAACCCAAATTATTGGACGCACCCTTGAACAAAGACAATTTATTTGGCACCAAGGCAGAAGAGGTCTCAAAAACGATGAGTAAAAAGCTAAATCTATTCAGACAGTTAAAGACTTCTTACAGGTCCAGCCACCGAGGTTCAGTAGGCATTGCCCCTCCAAGCAGTGGTCCTTTCCTGCCCCCTCCAGGCCAGCTCAGCCCAGACCCAGGGGAAGCAGACCCCATAGACAACAGCCCTGGGGAATGCAAAGATCTAAGCAATGGAGTTCCTCCTCTTCAGAAACAGGGAGTGCAAAGCCACCCCCTTATTGTAAAAGCTCACAATGACTTTACACTTCCACTTCCTCCCTCTGCCCACCTGTTCATGCCCCTAGGAGGAAAACTCTCCTTCCACGCAGGCAACTGAGCCACCATTACCAAGGACTGCTGGGTCCTCAACATAGTGTCCTAGAGATATAAATTTTATTTCCACACTCTGCCAACTCTAAAAGGGTTCCCATATCTTCCTCCAGACCAGTGGGCAGAGGCTAAAAAGCAAGTCCTTACTCTGCTCTCCATAAGGGCCATAGAGCATGTTCCTGCAGAATAGATAGGCCAAAGTTTCTACTCCAGACTCTTCCTGGTACCCAGAAAAGATGGCACATGGTGACCCATCCTCGACCTATCCATTCTAAACACCTTTCTGGTGATACCTACCTATGCTTTCCAAGGATGCTTGGTTAGCCACCCTAGACCTAAAAGATGCCTACCTACACATCCCAATCAGGGAATCATACAGGAAATACCTATGTTTCAGGGCAGGATCTATGCACTTTCAGTTCTCTGTGCTTCCCTTTGGCTTATCTACTGCTCCCAAAGTTTTCACAAAATGTCTGGCTCCCACCATTGCTTTTTGCAGACAAAGGAATATTCAAATGTACCCATACTTAGATGACTGCCTGATTCAGGTAGACAGTCGGGAAAAGCTGCTTCAGCACCTGACCTTTGAAAAGGACCTACTGACCTCCCTGGGGTATACTATCAACAAAAGAAATCAAAACTAGTCCCCTCACAAAAAAGTGTATTCCTGGGAGCAAGCCTGGACACAGCATCCCAGATGGCATTCCTTACTCCAGAAAAACAAGCCTACCTAACAGGCTACTTCTCTCAACTAGCCACCAGAACCCAGTTATCCGCAAGGAAAATCCTGCAAGCTCTAGGGTTCATGGCCTCTTGCATTCTACTCATTCCATATGCCAGACTGCATATGAGCAAACTACAATGGTACCTAAAAAGCCTTTGGTGTCAGCACTCTTAAGACCTGGAAACTCTTATACCAATGATACCTTGTCTAAGGAAAGATTTTCTTTGATGGGCAGCAGCATGCAACCACAACAAGAGACTTCCCTTCTCACAACCCCACGATGCCCAGGCCCACACCACAGATGCATCAGACTATGTCTGGGTTGCTCACCTGGATGGCTATTGCATTCAGGGCCAATAGAGCCCAAATCAAATACATCTGCACATCAACCTAAAAGAGATGTTATCTGTTCAGCATGTACTGACAGCTTTTAGACCCCTACTCTCCCCGAGGCCTCTACTGATCAAAACAGACAACACCACAGTGATGTGGTATATCAACAAGCAGGGAGAGACTCACTCTTATCCTCTCTGCAGGCTCGCCATGACCCTTTGGCACACGGCTTCAGCCATGCAGCTACACCTGTTAGCACAATTCCTGCCAGGCTCTCTAAACTCACTCGCAGACAACTTAAGCAGAAACCTGATAGATGCACACAAGTGGCAGCTAGACCTCAGAACCTTCACCTTTGTAACCCAGAAATGGGGCACCCTGAAAGTAGACCTCTTTGCCTCCCACTCCAATCATCAGCTCAGCAGATTCTGCACCTGGGAACCTCACAGCAAGGCCTGGAAAGTGGATGCTCTATCCTTCCAGTGGGTAAATCTCTCGGTCTATGCATTTCCCCCTCTACCACTCATTTCAAGGGTAATGCTCAAAATAAGGGAGGAAAAACCAAGGGCCATCCTAATTTTCCCCAGACTGGCCACACCATCACTGGTACCCACTGCTGTGCAGCCTGTCACCCCTGCCACCATAGCACCTACCTCAGATCCCAACACTCCTGACCCAGAAGAATGGCAAATTCATGCATCCCCAATTGCAGACCCTCAACCTGGCAGCCTGGCTTATTCCCTGACCTCTCCTCAAGCTGCCAGCCTAAGCAAACATGTTCTAGATGTTATATGTGAGGCTTGATGCCCCAGAACTAGAAAATCCTATGCTGACAAGTGGAAAAGGTTTTGCACCTGGATGCAGGCTAAGGGAGCCAGAATGGCCCTACCTCTCATCCTGGATTACCTGGCAGACCTACTACACAGGGGTTTATCCTTCTCTTCTCTTCTATTAAAATTCATGCCTCAGCCATCTCTGCTCATTTCAGCACAGAGCCACTGCTATTCTCACAACCTCTCATCAGGCAGTTCCTAAGAGGGGCTAACAGCTTAAGGCCACCCAGAAGAGCTCCTACCCCAGCCTGGGACCTTAACTTTGTGTTGGAAAAGCTCACCTTGCCCCCCTTTGAACCTGCAGCTTCAGCAGAGTTAAAACTTCTCTCTTGGAAGACAGCCTTGCTTCTGGCCATCACTTCAGCTAGAAGAGTATCAGAGCTACAAGCACTTATGGCTGTGGAGCCCTTCATCATTTTCCATGCTGACGCAGTCTCCCTCAGGACTAACCCATCCTTCATGCCTAAAGTGGTGTCCAGTGTGGCTCTCAACCAATCCATTCATTTGCTCACCTTTTTCCCTAACCCACAAAACAAGGGGCAAATGATTCTGTACTCTCTAGATGTGCACAGACAGCTCAGATTCTACCTGGACAGGACTAAATCTTTTAGAAAAACTGATCAATTGCTAGTCAGCTTCACTGCAGGAGCAGAGGGCAAGGCCATATCCAAACAACCAATCTCCAAATGGATAGCACACTGCATCCATTTCTGCTACAAACAGCATGGGAAACCACCCCCAAAGGGAGTCAGGACACATTCCAGCAGAGCAAACTCCACCTCTGCAACTTTTCTCAGAGGGGTCCCCACCAGGGACATCCTGGAGGCTGCAACATAGACATCTGTTCATGCCTTCACCAAGCATTACCACCTGCCTATCGTCTCCAAATCCAGGGCAGGCTTTGCCACTGCAGTCTTACAGGGCATCCTAGCCAGCCCCCAATCTTCTTGACTGCCTCCACCCTTTTCTTCAGCTTTGGGAATCAACCCAAATATTCTGACTGCAACAATGAAACACGAATAACATAGTACAGATGTGTACACTTACCATAAATGTAGATGTTCGAGTGTCTCTCTCTCTCTCTCTCTCTCTCTCTCTCTCTCTCATCTCTCTCTCCTTACAAGGAAATGTTGGTATTTACTTTCTACTGGTGGTGTTCCTCCACCATAACCTAGCTCCCTATTGGGGGCTCCCGACAGTTAGAGCAAGAAAAACTGATGAAATGGCATCAGCTGCCTGTTTTTATATCTCTGACAATCTGACATCAGTCCTGGAGCGACAGCAACCGATGCAGAAATACTAAGCCTCTGGTATTCGGGCCAACTGAGGGCTACCCCTGGCATGATAACCCAAGTGTGACAACTGCAACAATGAATACACTCGAACATCTACATTTATGGTAAGTGTAAACTGTACTATTTACAGACTGACACTGAGTTCACCCTTGTTTTATCTTCTTCACCTGGAAGAAGGCTCGCAGGCTCACAAAAGGCACAGTTATTTTTCTAGGCTTGGCAAAACCAAAGCTTCTGGACATCCCTCCAGTTTTAGCAGTCTGGAAGTATGTCTTTTACAGTGCATCCTTGCAGTCCATGACTCTCAAAGACATTTGAATCTGGTTGCTGACGTAGCAGTGGTGTCCATGTATTGCAGCAAAGACTCTAAATGGGCTACAGCCAGGAACCTGATTACCAGTAACAGGGAATACAGAAAACTCAACTATTTTAGAAAAAAGGCATACATCTCAACCACCCTGGCTTTGAGGGTTGTCATCTGATGTTAAAATGCCAGGTATTCCTCCTTGACCAGCTGAGGTAAAAAGCAGGGGAGATACAGGATAAGAGCCTTAAAAGCCACATGCTTGACCTAGACAACCTCAGTTCTCAGGTTGCCAAGTACTCCATGAAATGTTGCTGTGACTCCATGAAATGTTGCTGTGATGCATTTGCTGCATCCTGTGGGGCAGCTACTACAGGATGTGTGGTTAGAACACACACCTGGCAGAAACTCAATACCTTCTACACCATTAAAAACAGAGCATTTGGATGCCCCTCTTGATAAGGAGCTTCTCTTTGGACCCCCTTCAGAGAATGTGTTCTATGAATCTGGAAGAAAAGACGAAATCTATGCAGTTTTTCAAAGATCTACTTTGTTCCCCCTCACCAAGATACATCAGAAATTGCCCCAGCAAAGGCTGGTCCTTCTACCTTATTTTTATTTTATTTTATTTTATTTTACATTTGTTAACCGGGCTAGTCTAACTGGATATATTTCCATTTTCAGTAGAGGCCCGGGGAGAAAAGCTCCACATGTAGACAGGACGGATACAACAAAAACAACAAATACATAATAACAGATTTACAATCAGATTTAAAAAAGAGGTAGGTATTTACTCAAGACCAGAATAAACTAATTATATTTAAAGGTATAAACCTGAAGCAATTGAAGACAAAAGCCCAAAGACTGAAGAAGGGGATGCTATAGAAAGAAGTGGCAAGCTGACAGTGAAGGCAGGCTTGGAGCCCACAGGGCCATTGCAGTCAGAGGGATCAGTTTTGACTCAGAAGGGCATCTCTGTCTTCCAAACATCCCACCTCTACCCCCCCTTCTTGCCCTTCTTCCATTTCTACCCCTAGGAAAATAGGAGACAGCAAGTTCATACTTTACAGTGTTGCTATGTGTGATTACTGGGGGGACCCAACATGTCTATCCTACCTAATCCAGATTGGGGAACTCATCATGTCTATTTTTAGGAGGCCAGAGTCAATGAATTTTGCATCAACATAAGTCCATGTCATCCTTTGCAATATACATCTCTTAAAAGTGTGGTGACACCTTTAGGTTACCACTTTGTGGTTTGAATAGTTGAAAGTGGGCATTAATAGAGGATTAGCACAATATGAAATGAATAATTTTATTTCTTAGCTACTATGAGATAATGAACAGTTGAGCATAATACAAAACTAAGATTGTCATTCTTTAAACACAACAGTACCTACAATGGTCCGCCAGCTTGTGCAAGCACCCCAACTAGTGAAACCCTTAGACAGATGTTGATATCTTCTAGGCATCAGCTGCAAAACATTTAATACCAATTTCATCCTACTTTGCATGTTATAGACACAAGTTATTACTGAAGTAATGTATTAAAGTACAGTCGATGTTACTGGCCAGTTTGTCTGCTACTTTTCATTTTGCCTGTCTGAAAAAATATTGCAGCATTTGTGATGTCAGCTGTTTTCACACAGGAGATTCTGATCTAATAACAATAGATTTGTGACCTGAGATAAAAGATAATCTACAAAATCAGATGAACTTGGATAGAATGGTAATGGAAAACATAGCACATATTCTTGAGTATCTGCACAGCATCAAACAGAGAGAAGATTTGAACAAGTAATACAGAACGCATCTGGAACTGTGTCTGTGTATTATTTTTTTTTCAAAGTTCTGACTGAAGGTTCAGTCAGCGTTTACACTATAATCCAATATTGGTGGACTTCCATGAAAAAGCAATTATCTGGCTGCAGTATTAAGATTAATGGGAAATTTCCTCTCATTATAACTGGCCTTCCAGACTGGAAGGCATTTACTGCATCCAAGCATCTGGCAAACAAGCTACAGTCTAGATGTGAATGAGAAGCAGTACACACAAAAAACATAGCATTTGCTGCTAGATATTTATTAATTTTTTTTATTTTACACTTGTTTGCCAGATAGTATACTAATCACAGCTAACCATTTGCAGGTACTGCTTAGGTCAAATAATTCACAAAGAAGAAAAAGGTGAAACAGAGAGGCAATAACGTGCACGTACTAAAAGCAGAACAGAAAGTAACAAAATATAAAAAAAACTGCAGTAGCAATTCATAAATGTAGCAACAATTATGAAAAAATGCACATTTTACATTTTTATATTTCCGATTTACATCATAGAATAAATGCTGTGGGGTAATGAGAGTCAAGTGCTGGAGAGGATGGGAGAGGTGAAGTTTAGCAGTTGTTAGTAGCTGAGACAGAGTAAGGCTGGAGGCTGAGAGACCATTATGTGATGTGGCCTGCTGTGACGCTAGAGCTGTTTGATTTGGTGTGGAGGAATTTTTCCTTCAGCTCTGCTCTCAAGTTCAGCTCTGAAGGTGGGAAAGCAAGACTGCATTTCCTTTAGGTGGTGGAAGAGAGAGTACCATATTTTATGAGCAAGGACAGAGAAAGTGCTGTTGGTGTAGTGTAGAGCGGGGGGTTGTTTGGGCGAAGCATCTAAGGATGTACTACATGAATTTAGTATAATGTTGAGCAACAAGTGGTTGGAGTGAGTTAGACAGGAGAAGTTTGAGGATTAGACAGCCTAGCAGCAGGTATATTTTTTGCCATACTGGGAACCACTTGGCTTTTCTGAGGTGAGGCAGTGGTGCTCATCACAAGTATAGCTGTCTCAACAAGCACATTGTGCCGGTCCCACAAACTAGAGCCCAACTCCTCAGCTGTTCAATTGAAGAGCAAAAAACATCCATTCCTTCTACTGGCACACCACCCAGTTGGCCAGATACATGGCACACACACCCTTTCCCTCCTGCCCAGCCACCATACAAGTCCTATTTCTGAGCCCCTCCTTCATCACAATTTACTAAAAAAAAAAAAAAAAAAAAGAAAAAATAATTTCTTCTTTCTAACTGTAGCAAACTGCTTGCTAAAGTGCAGCAAACAAACAATACAGTTTATACCCTGCCTCCAAGGAGCACTACAGTGCTCAGGTTTTAGTTTAAAAAAATACCTTTTCCTTTTTAAATTGTAGCAAGCAGTTCCTCCAGTTTGTAAGCTGCACTGCAAGCTACAGTACTCAGGTTTTAGTGAAGAAAAAAAGATTTTCTTTGACATTTAAACTGCAGCAAGTTATTTGTTACAATATAGCAAGCAGTTGCTATGGTTTGGCCACACACAGAGTACTACAGCACGCAGGTTTGACTGTAAATGCAATACAAGGTTTTAAGGAGCAATCAAGATGATGAATGGCCAATTGTGCCCTTAACTTTATTGCTGGGGCACTTGCCAATCTCATCTCAATGCAGCTATACTACTGGTGCTCATTAGAGGGTGAGTTAGTGATAAAGTGACAGATTATCCCCCGGATTTAGTAATCTTCCGTATAGTACTAGCTTAGTCCTGCACGGAAGTGACTGTTTAAGAGCAGCATGGCAGAGTGCCATGAATATTAATGAAGGCGTGCTGCCTTAGCTCCTAAATGGACATGGAGTGTGGACGAGTAGAGGAGGCATGTCTGAGAGCAGAGCTCTCACAATATACACACCCCTGCTGTCAAGAACTGCAATTTAGCTAGTACAATGAGGGAGACCGCTCATAGGGGGTTGCATACCTCCAGCAACACCACCCAAGTTTATAAGAGCAATATTTAAAATATCATAATATAAACAATTTATTCATTTTATCAAACAGATAAAATTTAACCGTGGTTGACCGGGTTTGCCCATTGCCTAGCTGCGTATACTGCAGCTTAAATGGCACAAGAAGATAAATATCAAGATATATGCACATGAAGCAGTACTGCAATAGTGTAGTGGTCAGAGCATTCGGCTTATGAGCAGTCATTCCCTGTTTGAGTCTCATGCCAGTACGTTCCATTTTCCATGTCAAATCACTTTATGAACAATATTTTTTGTTGCATAACTTACTAAATAACATATATTTGTGAACTGGAGTACTGCATTAAATGCAGATGTGAGGTGCCATTGTAATAATGTTGTAAAATCCACAGATAAACACAAGTGCCCCATACAGTATATGTACACATAAATAAGGGATACAAATCGAAGGTATAATGTGTAATGAATGATAAATCCATAGAGTGTCGAAATCCACCACCTTCCCAAGAACCATTTTACATTTCTGTCTAAATTAGTGCAGGGGTAAGCAGAAGTAAGCACTATTAAGCAGTAGTAAGTGGTAGTAAGCATATTTAAGCAGTAGTAAGCAGATTTAAGCCTGTTTGCATGGGGGTAAGCAATGTGCACATAGGGTAAGCAATATTGAAGCTAACTCTCTGCAAGCATATTTAACCGGAAGTTAGCATTGCTTACCATGATGCAAAACTAGGCAAACCCACTTACAATTGCTTAAAAGTGCCTTAATCACTCTGTATGCAACAGCCGCTGTTATGCTCAGCAACAAAATAAACAGCTCTTGCAGGTCTTGAACCCAGGACCCTGTACACTATAGTCACATTAGTTAAGCAGTAAGCCATCACATCAGTACATAAAATTGAGGTATCACCAAACAGATCCTAACTATATGAATATTAAACGTAACATGTGAAAGGAATCTGTATACAGTTTTATGTTGTGTAACCTACTACATAACATAAATATGTGAACTGGAGTACTAAATTAAGTCCAGATCTGAGGTGTCATTGTAATAAAGTGTTGCAATCCCCTAATAAACACAAGGACCCCATACAGTGTATGTACACATGAATCATGGATAACAAATGCATATATAACATGTAATGAATAATAAATCAATGCCAAACAGCAAATAGTATGCAAATTAAAAGTTAAGCAAAGCTAAGCTTTGCACAGCCCTCCTTACTAGGTGTAAGCAATGTGTAGGCCAGCTAAATCAGTTTACCCACTGGTATACCCCTTTAAGCAATGCCAACCTTAGTTAAGCAGGTTTGCCCATAGCTTAGTATTTTCAAAACCATCCAATCATGGCAAAGTGCGGGAAATCAGCCCTATTTAAACCCAACAGGTGGGAATGCATCTCATAACTGGTTGTAGCTTCCTCCTGTAGGCACTATGACTGGTGTGGGAGAAGGAGTGCGCTTTCAGGTGCAGAGATGGGGCATCCAGGAGTCCAAAGTCATGGTAGGACTCCTTGTTAAAGACCATGACCAGAGACTGCTGCAAGGCCAGTACCAGGGTTCCCAATATAAAGTGGAAGCCTGGGACTGTCTTGCCTGTGACCTCACCAGTGCCACTGGATAACCTCGAACTGGTGAGCAGGTCAGGCATCACTATGCTGACCTGAAGCAGAGAAAGAGGGAGCTCTTGGATCAGTGGAACCAAGAGGCTAGGCAAATGGGGATGTCCCAGCCATGTGTATCAGTCCACTACCTGTTTAATAATTTTATATTATGGATAGGTATGGCTAAATATTCCTCTTATGTCTTTGACAGCGGCAGACGAGCGGGCTGTGAACAGGGAAGCCCATGCCTGTAGATTGCAGAGGTTGCGTCACGAGGCAGGTTAGTAATACTCTTGCATGTACTTTCATAAGAAATAAATCAAAAAGTAGTAGAAAGTTAATTGCCAGTATAAAACCTGTATTGTTTAAGACATGTACTGAATACACCAGACAATGTGGCAGGAAGAGTCTCATATAGGTTTTATGTAAATAAAAGGTTAACGGCCTGACAATAAAGGTCTAACTGCTGGACTGCCTGTGTTTACTCTGGTAGCATATGGTAATGTAGTGTTGCAATCTCTTAATAGTGCTGTTTTATTAAGCACTGTTACCCACACTGTGCTACATAAATAAAATGTGTAGGAATGTCTGTCTATGACTGTTGTAATTACAAGAGGTTATATTGTACAACTGAGAGAGACCTAGACAGAAAACAGTGAAAAGATAGACAACATAAACCAAATAACACACTCAACTGAGACGTGAACTGTTGTATTCTTAGCACAAACAGCCATGGTTCAAATCCTGGGAGTGGTAGTAAGCCGTATGCAAAATCATACCCCACAACTGTACATATATGTCCAGAATGTCCAGTTAATTGGCCCATATCCGCTACCTGTCACCATGTCCCCTGGCAAATCAGTGGGATGATCCCAGACGTTTAGGCAGCAAATAATGACATGCAACTGATTGTCAGACATCTATAAGAACAAACCTGTCACTCTAGCAACTCCCCAAAATGTTATGAGAGTAATAAGCAAAGTATGTCCCATCTCCACCCCCATGTTGTGAAGCTGTGACCAGAGTGTGTGCAGTAACAATATGTGCATAATAATAATGTGGAATCTGGTAATATGTTTGGCAACATTCAGGTAGTGCTAACAAACATAACCCCCACAGGTCTGTCAGATATGAAAACTGTGCCTAGAAATAAAAGATTGAAATCCTGGACTGGTACTGTTTACTCTGGTTTGTTAGTGTTGCAGTTGCTCTGAATAATAAGGTATTACTCATCACTGTCATCCACACTGTGCTACATAATGAAACTGTCTAGGAAACCCTGTATAAGAGTGTTGTAATTACAAGGTCAGATTGTAAAACCACGGGAGACTTAGAGACAGAAATTAGAGAAGAGATACACAGCAATATCTATATAGCTCACTCAATTGTGATGTACACTGTTTTATTTTTAGCAGACACAGCCATGGTTCAAATCCTGGGATTGGTAGTAAGCTGCATGCAGAATTATATCCCACAAGTGTACAGATTTGTCCAGAATATCCAGTTAATTAGCCCATATCTGCTGGCTGTTACCCTGTCCCCCTGGTATATCAGTGTGCTAATCTCTGACATGTAGGCAGCATTTAATGTCATATAACTGACTGTCAGGCCTGTACATACTTGGAAAATGTCTATGAAAACAAACCGGTCATTGTACAACTCACAAAAGGTTTATGAGGGCAATATTTAAAATATGTCCCGATTTCACCTGCATGTTGTCAAGACATGCCCAAAGTGTGTGCAATAAGCGATGGACAAGTATGTGCACAACATCAACCTGAAATCTGGGAATATGTGTAGAAACAGCCAGGTAGTGTTAACAAACAATACCTCCACAAGTATACCAGGTAAGAGGTATATACTATAGGTAAACCTTAGTTCATGTATATAGTTGTCTACATCCATACCACTGTCCAAACTAAGGTCATAGGGTAGTGTAATAATACCTGTAAGGTACAGATCACAGCACTGACCAGGAAAGTAATGAGAACTACAGGGATATACAAGTTGTTAATTGACACCCCCCCCCCCCCACCATATCTGCAACAATACACTAAATACACAACTCAATCGGTATGTGCACTAATAAATCTACTGTTGGGACACATGTCCTATTGTTTGATAAATATTGAAATTTGTTTCTATGCATGTGCCATGTTGAAATACTCCCACATTGGTGGCATGCTGCCATCAATGTACCTGCATGCTGTTGCAATGGCCACTGTGGTTCTATAAACGCATGTGTTCTGTTTGCTATGTAACTGTTCCATATCTGGTGTTTCGGGTTAATGGGAATATGTATGCATGCTGTTATACCTAATCCTGGAATGTGTTGACTATTACTAACCCACATATGTTGTAAAATTGAAACACCATAGCACGTTTGGGAAGGCCGGTCCCAGCAGACCCACCTCTCCCACCTCATCTGGCCATGGCACCAGGCACCAGCACATCTAGGGCCCACCCTGGGAACTCCTCATCCACTGGTCCTGCATCACCTTCAGGTGGAACCGCCTCGTGGATGAGGCCCACCCCCCCGGGAGCAGGTGTGGACAGGACACTGTCACCCATCGTCAGGTCTGGGGTCTGGTGCATAGTGAGCTCCGCAGGGAGTTTGGAGATCTGCCATGCCAGCTTGAGGGCCGCATGGTGCAACCAGAGGGTCAGCCTGGCCCTCCTACTCAGCCCCCAGCAAAGCCACCTTTGTGGCCGTGAAGGTGCAGTGGTGACTGCCCATGAGTCGGGACCTCAGTCCCACTGTTTCCACTAGGGGGCTCATGGGCTTCCGACTTCCAAACACCCCTCCCCATCCAAGGTGTTTACCCCCCACATGTGTCATATACCGCACCTGTATGCTGTCTTGTCTGTTATCCTACCAACCTACCTCCCCAAATATACCTACTATCCCTCCCCAACATCCCACTCTCACCTTAAAAAAAAAAAAAAAGGCAATCTGTTCCCAAAAAATAATCTCGTGCCATACATAGCTGTACATTTTGCACGTGTCCACGGGACACATGTAATCTAGTCTAATTGGCTTCACAACATATTATTGTTGTCCTCACCCCTCTCTCAGGGGTACGAGTGTCCAAATCTACCTCAAAATATATGTGTATATGCACAGCTGATGCTGTAGAAGAAATGGGCAGGTATGAACCTTCCCTACACCCATCCTGCACATCCCTAGCTATTTTCCCTACCGTCTTTCCCTCTTTGTGCCCCTTTTTCACCACTTTCCTGTCAACCCTTTTTCATTTCTTTTAAAGAAATTAGCACTGGGGTAAGCAGGAGTAAGCACTTTTAAGCAGCAGTAAGCGGGTTTAAGCTTGTTTTCATGGGCTAAGCAATGCCTGCATAGGTTAAGCAATTGAGAAGCTAAATCAGTATAAGAAACTGTAACCTGAAGTTAGCAGTGCTAACCTACATGCAAACCTGCTTACAACTGCTTAAAAGTGCCTTAATCCCTCTGTATCCAACGGCCCTTGTTCTGCTCAGCAACAAAATAAACAAATACAAATCATTCAACAGTACAGGAAACATATCTGTACATGTAGATGCATGTGTGTGTGTATATATATTTATATCTATCTATATACATATATATATATATATATATATATATATATAAAACTATATATGTATATATATATATATATATACATATACATCTATAGATATATATATGTCTACATATATATATATATATATATATATATATATATATATATATATATATATATATATATATATATATATATATATATATATATATATATATATATATATATATATATATATATATATATGTATATATATATATGTATATATATATATATATATGTATATATATATATATATATATATGTATATATATATATATATATATATATATATATATATACAGATATATATCTATAGATATAAAAGAGAACATAACAAATACATATATGATGAAAGGCACCATTAATGGGGGTGCGGGGGACCAAGCTAAATATGTCTTGTAAGTATAAATATCATCCCCTCCCCCACAGCCAAGCAGATCTGCCCTGCAACACAATACCAATTGTTGGCAAGTCCCATACCCAGGACCCTACACAACATGGCCACAAGACGTTAAAAGTAATCCATCCCACCTGTATGATGTCAGGATGGTATCAATAACATATCATGCAGTACAGTCTGGCTACCATAGGGAATGTACAATGTGGAAGCAATAAACATTCCAAAGATACATATACACACACACATATATATGCAGATACATATATATATATATATATATATATATATATTTATATTTATATTTATATATATAAATATAAATATATATATATATATATATATATATATATATGTATATATATGTAACTACACATACACACATAGATATGTATATGAAGATACTATTTAGAAGGTGTACAGTATATTCAACAGCCAGTAATCCTACAGTTGCCACCTTTTCAAATGGACAGTGTATGATTCACTCATACAAAAGACAATTATTGCATGAAACATATACCCCCAGAGAAGTCAAAGGATATGACACCACACACAGGTTTGTATACATAAGAAATGTTTATTTGTGTACTATTACAGTTGTATATGCAATGTCATATAGCTATTAAGACTTTGAAATACATACTAACTGAGTAATGCAACTCTCAAGCAGATCATTTAATACAGTAATCCGAAAGCATAGCATATGTCGCTGTCCAGGCCAAGGCCTTCAAGTAGTACAACAGTAAACACAGACCGGGCCAAAGGATAACAATCAGTCAACTGTAAGTAATGCATATGTATAGTCCAGCAGCCTCTAATTACACTCTGTTCTCAATTCCTAGGGGAAAATACTTAAGTTGACACAATGGGATGTATCTGTTACATAATGCATAACTGAAAACATCACAATCACACTGACAAACAGAACAGTCTGTATGGCAGTAAGCATTATGTCACCAATGTTACCAAGGTGAAATGTATGGTAATATACAGCCATATACTTTAAGGTGGCTTGCTACCGATATCCCTCACATGTTGTAATGATGTCCAGCTGAACAACTGCTATGGACAATAATGTCTGTCCCTGTGGGTAGTGGGCCATACCCGTCAACTGTGCAGATTAGCACTGACTGACAAGATGTAAGCCATCACAGTGTGTGTTGTGTAATGCAAAACATGTATATTAGTGTGGCCAATAGCTGGAGGTGGAAGTAATGCCCTTGTGATGGACACGTGAGTTCCAGAGCCTACCACTTGCAGGACAGTCAAGTTAATGTGTAATGTAGCATGCAGAAATGCCATAGGTGTGTAATAGGCTTACCTGTAATCTGTCCCTATATATACCCCCCTAATGTTAGGCTGTGTCCACATGTGGCACGTGTCTGTGTTGTAGCAAGGCAGAACAGTGCAGCTGTACAGGAAGGAGAGTTAGAGAGTGTGGACCTGATGTCTGAATGCACCCCATCTATATCATTTATATTTATATTTATATATAGGTTTATATATGTATATATATATATATATATATATATAGAACAAACAAACCAAAGCCCTTAGAGTCAGTGATGTAAGCAAACAATAACCCAAGACTTCACTGATGGATGAAAAGGCAGCAAGGCACCAAAGCACAAATAAAATCCAAGATAAACTTTATTCCAAGTTTCCAAGTTTCCACGTAAGCGCTTTCACGGTGTAATACCGCTTCCTCAGACGTGATACAACTGAACAAAAGGAAGCACATTAAATAGACTGACATCACTTCCTCAATTAAACAATCAAATAAAATTAAACAATCCAATAGAATTAATTAATTAATTAACATTCATTGCAGATTGGATGTAAAAAGCAAACTAAACTAAAACCTGTCAATGCCAGGAAATAAAAAAGAAGAAAAAATATATGTGTATGTGTATTGACTGAATATTCAGTCACAAATATATGTCTAATAGTAAAAACATGAATCAATAAATATCATAAATAACAAAAGCAGAGTGTGAGTAACTAAACACTACTGAGGGCTCATCATTTAAGTGGCCTAGCTTTTAATATGGGTTTCAATGAGACACTCTCATTGAGTCCCCTACCTAAGTGTGCCCCCAGACGAAGAATCCACTTAAGTTCAGATTCCTCAGTTGAATTAATTATATCCCCACCCCTGCTGTTAACTATTTGTGTATGTAAAACTTGAAATAAAAATGCATGCCCTTGACCATTTTGAATCATGTTTTGCTATGGCGCTGGTTAATTCACCCCTGTTGAAACAATAAATGTGGTCCCTTATCCGTTCACGAAGTGACCTATTCGTTTTTCCTATATAGAAATGAAAACATTTCTGACACACGGCCACATAGACAAGATTCCTACTACGGCAGTCAGAGACACACCTGATCTGCCAGAGGCGGCCATCATTTGGATTACGGAAAAACCTTGACGTGTCAATATAGTCACATTGGGGACAGGAGCCACATTTACGTGTTCCATAAAGACAATCGGCTGCATTAACCCTATCTTGTAGGGTAAGTTTGGGAAAGCACAACTGTTGTTTGAGATTCTTTAAATTACTGTAGGCATAGGAAGGGCAGTTTCCAACAATTGATCTAATTTTGTCATCTGTCACCAAAATATTCCAGCTGTTCAGAATCGTAGATTGTATCATGTTTATATTCTCACAATACGGTAGTACAAATGGTAGACGAGAACACCCAGCAGCATGGGTGGGCACAGGTTCATTGAAAGCAGAAAAGAAAGGTTTCCCCTTAGAAGATCTAAGTCTGGATACATCACCACAAATATGGGTTACCCTATCTAGTGGATAGCCCCTAGCGAGGAAGGTTCTCTTAATGTTATCTAGCTCAATATAAAAAACTTGATCTTCGGAGCAAAGGCGTGAAATTCTGAGGGCTTGACCTCTGACAATATTGTCAAAGGTTCGAGGATGGTGCATACTGTCAACGGCCAAATATGCATCTCTATAACATGGTTTTCTATATACTCTGCTGGCAAACCCACTGGGTATTTTGTAGATAATGACATCTAAATAATTGACAGAGACGAAAGACATCTCCATTGTAAATTTGAGGAAACTACTAGTATTATTAATGTAGTAAAGAAAAGTTGGTATCAAACTTTCCTGACCAGACCATAAGATAAAAAGGTCATCTACAAAACGTTTGTAGAAGGCCACATCTGGGTGGTTCAAGATGTGTTCCTTCTCCCACGCAACCATAACAAGGTTTGCGTACGAGTTTGCACAGCTAGTGCCCATCGCTACGCCCGTGGTTTGTCTGTATGTATTGTCCAAGAAGATGAAATAATTGTTCTCAAGAACAATCTCAAGTAGCATGCATAAAAAGTCTGCCTCTGTGGGAGCCATAAAGTCATACAAAACACTTCTAACCATCTCTAAACCCTTCTGGTTTGGTATGCAAGTAAAAAGCGAGACCACATCCAGAGTCATGAGGTAAAAAGTGGAGGTATCGCTATTGCTTGCACAGAAATTATAAAGATCTTGTAAAAGATGTCTAGTATCCAACAAAACATGTGGGAAATGTTTCAATATTGACTTGAGCCTACTATCTAAATAGATAGAGACTGGCTCAGTGAGCCAGCCTGCCCCAGCCACTATGGGTCTAAGGGGTGGGAGAGTGTTATGTTTATGAACCTTGGGTAACCCATTAATTTGTGGTGTAACAGGATGCTCCACCAAAAAATAATCAAATAGCTCATTGGTCAAGACATTCAAGGACTTGCATTCAACTAATGTGTCAACTACTCTGCTGCAAGACTTCTCAATTTCTAACGCATTGACAGAAATGTATGATTCTCCATTTAACATATCAAGCATAGAATCTACATAAAACTTTCGATTCATCACAACTATTATACCGCCCTTGTCAGCTGGGCGAATTATTATGTTCTCATTAAGTCTCAGGGAATTGAGAGCTTTACGTTCATTGTCTGACAAATTCTCAGTAAAAACCCAATTCGGATCACCAAAATTAGCATATAAGTCTTTCTCAGCACTTCTAAGAAAAACTTCCAAACTAGGATGTAAAGGTGGATTAATAAGGCTCCGTTTTTTAAAAGAATACTGATGACCAATCGGTTGTTTATTAAATATTAATTTAAGATTAATATTTCTCACGAATAATCTCAATGCAACAAGCACTTCACCAATATCAGTACCAGTCTTAGGGATAAATGTCAAACCTTTGTCGAGTAGATGTAATTCATCCTTAGTCAAGGCATAGTCTGAAATGTTCAGGGTTAGAGATTCGTTCCCCAACGCTGTCTCTGTGGAAGCTGCTGGGCCTCTGTGTAAGATTCCCTGCGTTTCGAGCTCCTGTTCAGCTCGTGTTCGACAGGCCTCTTCCTGCCAGTCCTGATAGGTAAAGGGATTTGTGGAAAATCCTGCGGTTCTGGCCTCTGCAGCTTATCTAACTGTATTTTGTGACGCACTACTGTGCTAGTTCTTGTCGCAGCCGAGGAACCCATGGTAGAAGAATTCAACGGTGCCTCGGCAGGAGTGAAATAAATCGAAGTAACCAACTGTGAGGTGTTCTGGCCACCAGAAGCAGTATCCGTTGCTGAATTGGCGACATTACCAGCTACGGTAGTCGCTAGGTCTATTGCTGCCTCCTGGGCGTCCACCAGTGGCTGCACGGCATTAGAGACAGCTGGTTCTACTGTGTAACCAACCCTGTTGGAGTTCCTGGTATTACTGCGATTTACTCCATTAGGAACCTCAGAGCTAGCAGCTGTTCTGGGCCAAACGAATACATTGTTATTATCAAAGTCACGTTTGTCACGTGACAGTTTCTTCCTTTTTTGTATTAGAAGATTGCTCTCATAGCGAATTATCCTTTGACTTAAGTCGTGCAAGAAAACATCAGCACAATCATTGCCCAGCATACTAGTCAACTGCTGTTGTTGTTCATTTGCTTTAATTTTAAATTCAGTCTCCATAGGTTGAAAGTAATCAAGCAAGAGTTCAATGTACGATTTACTAGCTTTTAAGTTGATTTGCTGCCACCTGGCTAGCAAGTCAGGATACGTACTACCATAGGTCGGCATGTTTAAAATTCTAAGACCTCTGGGAATCACTCTGTACTTGATACTGGCCTCAAGATGAAACCGTTGGCATTGAAGCCTCTTGAAACTGAATAAGTTAGTCGCGCTTCAGTTGTCTTACTGAAGCACTATTGGCCAAATCTAAATCTTCTATGGAGGGAGTAGAAATATCTTCCATTTGTAAAAGCGGATTAACGCCTTCCGTAAACACAGTTCTCAATGCATCAGGCTTGACATGATCAGCACTCACCCTATTCGGTGACTCGATGCGGTCGGTGGTATTATTATCCATCAGTAAAGTTCCCAAACAGAACAAGTAATGTAGAACAAACAAACCAAAGCCCTTAGAGTCAGTGATGTAAGCAAACAATAACCCAAGACTTCACTGATGGATGAAAAGGCAGCAAGGCACCAAAGCACAAATAAAATCCAAGATAAACTTTATTCCAAGTTTCCAAATTTCCACGTAAGAGCTTTCACGGTGTAATACCGCTTCCTCAGACGTGATACAACTGAACAAAAGGAAACACATTATATAGACTGACATCACTTCCTCAATTAAACAATTAAATAAAATTAAACAATCAAATAAAATCAATTAATTAATTAACATTCATTGCAGGTTGGATGTAAAAACCAAACTAAACTAAAACCTATCAATGCCAGAAAATAAAAAATAAGAAAAAATGTATGTATATGTGTATTGACTGAATATTCAGTCACAAGTATATGTCTGATAGTAGTTCCAACCTGCAATGAATGTTAATTAATTAATTGATTTTATTTGATTGTTTAATTTTATTTAATTGTTTAATTGAGGAAGTGATGTCAGTCTATATAATGTGTTTCCTTTTGTTCAGTTGTATCACGTCTGAGGAAGCGGTATTACACCGTGAAAGCGCTTACATGGAAATTTGGAAACTTGGAATAAAGTTTATCTTGGATTTTATTTGTGCTTTGGTGCCTTGCTGCCTTTTCATCCATCAGTGAAGTCTTGGGTTATTGTTTGCTTACATCACTGACTCTAAGGGCTTTGGTTTGTTTGTTCTACATTACTTGTTCTGTTTGGGAACTTTACTGATGGATAATAATACCACCGACCGCATCGAGTCACCGAATAGGGTGAGTGCTGATCATGTCAAGCCTGATGCATTGAGAACTGTGTTTACGGAAGGCGTTAATCCGCTTTTACAAATGGAAGATATTTCTACTCCCTCCATAGAAGATTTAGATTTGGCCAATAGTGCTTCAGTAAGACAACTGAAGCGCGACTTAGAAAACAACTTATTCAGTTTCAAGAGGCTTCAATGCCAACGGTTTCATCTTGAGGCCAGTATCAAGTACAGAGTGATTCCCAGAGGTCTTAGAATTTTAAACATGCCGACCTATGGTAGTACGTATCCTGACTTGCTAGCCAGGTGGCAGCAAATCAACTTAAAAGCTAGTAAATCGTACATTGAACTCTTGCTTGATTACTTTCAACCTATGGAGACTGAATTTAAAATTAAAGCAAATGAACAACAACAGCAGTTGACTAGTATGCTGGGCAATGATTGTGCTGATGTTTTCTTGCACGACTTAAGTCAAAGGATAATTCGCTATGAGAGCAATCTTCTAATACAAAAGGAAGAAACTGTCACGTGACAAACGTGACTTTGATAATAACAATGTATTCGTTTGGCCCAGAACAGCTGCTAGCTCTGAGGTTCCTAATGGAGTAAATCGCAGTAATACCAGGAACTCCAACAGGGTTGGTTATACAGCAGAACCAGCTGTCTCTAATGCCGCAGCCACTGGTGGACGCCCAGGAGGCAGCAATAGACCTAGCGACTACCGTAGCTGGTAATGTCGCCAATTCAGCAACGGATACTGCTTCTGGTGGCCAGAACACCTCACAGTTGGTTACTTCGGGATTTCACTCCTGCCGAGGCACCGCTGAATTCTTCTACCATGGGTTCCTCGGCTGCGACAAGAACCAGCACAGTAGTGCCACAAAATACAGTTAGATAAGCTGCAGAGGCCAGAACCGCAGGATTTTCCACAAATCCTTTACCTATCAGGACTGGCAGGAAGAGGCCTGTCAACACGAGCTGAACAGGAGCTCAAACGCAGGGAATCTTACACAGAGGCCCAGCAGCTTCCACAGAGACAGCGTTGGGGAACGAATCTCTAACCCTGAACATTTCAGACTATGCCTTGACTAAGGATGAATTACATCTACTCGACAAAGGTTTGACATTTATCCCTAAGACTGGTACTGATATTGGTGAAGTGCTTGTTGCATTGAGATTATTCGTGAGAAATATTAATCTTAAATTAATATTTAATAAACAACCGATTGGTCATCAGTATTCTTTTAAAAAACGGAGCCTTATTAATCCACCTTTACATCCTAATTTGGAAGTTTTTCTTAGAAGTGCTGAGAAAGACTTATATGCTAATTTTGGTGATCCGAATTGGGTTTTTACTGAGAATTTGTCAGACAATGAACGTAAAGCTCTCAGTTCCCTGAGACTTAATGAGAACATAATAATTCGCCCAGCTGACAAGGGCGGTATAATAGTTGTGATGAATCGAAAGTTTTATGTAGATTCTATGCTTGATATGTTAAATGGAGAATCATACATTTCTGTCAATGCGTTAGAAATTGAGAAGTCTTGCAGCAGAGTAGTTGACACATTAGTTGAATGCAAGTCCTTGAATGTCTTGACCAATGAGCTATTTGATTATTTTTGGTGGAGCATCCTGTTACACCACAAATTAATGGGTTACCCAAGGTTCATAAACATAACACTCTCCCACCCCTTAGACCCATAGTGGCTGGGGCAGGCTGGCTCACTGAGCCAGTCTCTATCTATTTAGATAGTAGGCTCAAGTCAATATTGAAACATTTCCCACATGTTTTGTTGGATACTAGACATCTTTACAAGATCTTTATAATTTCTGTGCAAGCAATAGCAATACCTCCACTTTTACCTCATGACTCTGGATGTGGTCTCGCTTTTACTTGCATACCAAACCAGAAGGGTTTAGAGATGGTTAGAAGTGTTTTGTATGACTTTATGGCTCCCACAGAGGCAGACTTTTATGCATGCTACTTGAGATTGTTCTTGAGAACAATTATTTCATCTTCTTGGACAATACATACAGACAAACCACGCATGCGATGGGCACTAGCTGTGCAAACTCGTACGCAAACCTTGTTATGGTTGCGTGAGAGAAGGAACACATCTTGAACCACCCAGATGTGGCCTTCTACAAACGTTTTGTAGATGACCTTTTTATCTTATGGTCTGGTCAGGAAAGTTTGATACCAACTTTTCTTTACTACATTAATAATACTAGTAGTTTCCTCAAATTTACAATGGAGATGTCTTTCGTCTCTGTCAATTATTTAGATGTCATTATCTACAAAATACCCAGTGGGTTTGCCAGCAGAGTATATAGAAAACCATGTTATAGAGCTGCATATTTGGCCGTTGACAGTATGCACCATCCTCGAACCTTTGACAATATTGTCAGAGGTCAAGCCCTCAGAATTTCACGCCTTTGCTCCGAAGATCAAGTCTTTTATATTGAGCTAGATAACATTAAGAGAACCTTCCTCGCTAGGGGCTATCCACTAGACAGGGTAACCCATATTTGTGGTGATGTATCCAGACTTAGATCTTCTAAGGGGAAACCTTTCTTTTCTGCTTTCAATGAACCTGTGTCCACCCATGCTGCTGGGTGTTCTCGTCTACCATTGGTACTACCGTATTGTGAGAATATAAACATGATACAATCTACGATTCTGAACAGCTGGAATATTCTGGTGACAGATGACAAAATTAGATCAATTGTTGGAAACTGCCCTTCCTATGCCTACAGTAATTTAAAGAATCTCAAACAACAGTTGTGCTTTCCCAAACTTACCCTACAAGATAGGGTTAATGCAGCCGATTGTCTTTATGGAACACGTAAATGTGGCTCCTGTCCCCAATGTGACTATATTGACACGTCAAGGTTTTTCCGTAATCCAAATGATGGCCGCCTCTGGCAGATCAGGTGTGTCTCTGACTGCCGTAGTAGGAATCTTGTCTATGTGGCCGTGTGTCAGAAATGTTTTCATTTCTATATAGGAAAAACGAATAGGTCACTTCGTGAACGGATAAGGGACCACATTTATTGTTTCAACAGGGGTGAATTAACCAGCGCCATAGCAAAACATATGATTCAAAATGGTCAAGGGCATGCATTTTTATTTCAAGTTTTACATACACAAATAGTTAACAGCAGGGGTGGGGATATAATTAATTCAACTGAGGAATCTGAACTTAAGTGGATTCTTCGTCTGGGGGCACACTTAGGTAGGGGACTCAATGAGAGTGTCTCATTGAAACCCATATTAAAAGCTAGGCCACTTAAATGATGAGCCCTCAGTAGAGTTTAGTTACTCACACTCTGCTTTTGTTATTTATGATATTTATTGATTTATGTTTTTACTATCAGACATATACTTGTGACTGAATATTCAGTCAATACACATACATTCTTTTTTATTTTCTGGCATTGATAGGTTTTAGTTTAGTTTGGTTTTTACATCCAACCTGCAATGAATGTTAATTAATTAATTGATTTTATTTGATTGTTTAATTTTATTTAATTGTTTAATTGAGGAAGTGATGTCAGTCTATATAATGTGTTTCCTTTTGTTCAGTTGTATCACGTCTGAGGAAGCGGTATTACACCGTGAAAGCGCTTACGTGGAAATTTGGAAACTTGGAATAAAGTTTATCTTGGATTTTATTTGTGCTTTGGTGCCTTGCTGCCTTTTCATCCATCAGCGAAGTCTTGGGTTATTGTTTGCTCATATATATATATATATATATATATATATATATATATATATATATATATATATATATGTACATGTATGTCTACAGATATACAGACACCTATATGTATTTATATAGATATAGATATATGTATATATATATATATATATATATATATATATATATATATACAAAACTCATAATATATATCTACACACACACACACACACACACACACACATATATATATATATATATATATATATATATATATATATATATATATATATATGTGTGTGTGCAGCTCTACATATATACAAACACACACACATATGTATATAAATACATGTCCCCTATTTTTGCATCTCACTGCTGCATGCTATGTGTGAGGGAACATCACACATATCAGTACACACACACACACACACATATATAGATGTGTATATATATATATATATATATATATATATATATATATATATATATGTGGGTGTGTATGTGTGTATATATATATATATATATATATATATATATATATATATACAGCAGTAAGTGTGTGCAACATGGATGGTTATGTCACGTGTGAACCCCATGTTGGGACCACATTGCCCTTGTTTTTGAAGGTGGGATTGGGAATTTGGGGAAGGATAACAGGTATATTTGTGGTGGTGGGTTGGGTTGGAAGATAGAGAAGAATGCCTACAGGGGTGGTATATGACACATGTTCATAGGTTCATAGGTTGGTACTAGGCTATCAGCCCTAGGGCCTATACAAGCCTAGCCATAACAATTCCCTGGCTATTTCTTCCCACATTATTTACTTTCCTGGACCCATGTCTAGCAGGGCGACTGACGTGATCCCTGGGGTGAATTTCCTTTCTCCCATCCAATCGTCAAGGTTCCTCTTGAAGAGGTCCAAAGAGGCACTCTGCTTGACATGTATGGGCAATCTATTCCAGTGTCTGGGGAGTCTCTGGGTCAGGAACCTATCCCTCCAGCATGTTTTGTTTATTGTGATGACAAGGTTTAAACACCCTGGATGGGGAGTGTTGTCTGCGATGTGGAAGCCCCATGAGCCTCCATATGGAAACAATGGGACAAGGCCCCCACCCATTGCCAGTCACAACATCAGCTTCACAGCCCTGAAGGTGCCTGGGCTGGAGGCTGAGTAGGAGGAGCATGTGGACCCTGTGAGTGTGTACTGAGGACCTCAAGGTGCTGTAGCACATCCCCCAAGTCTCTGTGGAGCTCCCTATGCACCAGACCCTGGATCTGACCTTGGATGACAGGATCATGTCTGTATGTGCTCCCAGGGGGACACACCACCCCTGAGGTGGTTCCACTTGAAGGTAGTGCAGGACCAGTAGATGAGGAGGTCCCAGGGTGGGTCCCACATGTGATGTGGCCTGGTAACATGGCCAGATGAGGTGGGAGAGGTGGTTCTGCTGGCAACTGTTCCCTAAACATGCTATTGTGTCACTGTTATAGAACATATGTGGGTAGTAATAGTCCACACATTCCTGTGATCATGTCCAACAGCATGCATAGATATCCCCAATAACACAAAACAACAGATGTGCAGCAATCACATAGCAAACAGACCACGTGCATATATAGAATCATAGTGGCTCTTACAATGGCATGCAGGTGGCATTGTCCGCAACAGGCCAGCAATGATAGTGTCTCCACAGGGAACATGGTTACAAACACATAGCACAAAGTGTGGTACAACACGATATATGTCCCAGTGGTAGGTATGCTGTAGCCATACCTACTGAGTTGTGTGATCAGATTGTTGTTGCAGATATGGTGAGGGGGAGACAGAAATGTATATTAAGAACTATGATAACCTTGCTGTATGAGTTGCTCAGACCTGTTTCCATCTTTATGTCTTTCAGGCAAGACGTCCCATGAGAGGCTTACTGTTTATACAGCAGACGAGAATGAGGTCATCATCACACACCTGGTGCAGCACTGCCAGGTGTTATTTGGCAGAACAGCCCATTAGCAGCAGGAGCGGACCGCCCTGTGGAACGATCTTGTCCACAGGGTAAATGATGACGGCCTGCATAACCACAGTTATGAGCAGGTCTGGCATCATTGCACAGACCTACTTTGCAATGCCTGTCGGCATGCTGCTGCAGTCAGGTGGTATCACCTTGCAATGGGGGGGGGTCATGCCATCCATCCCAGAGACATGTTAAGGAGCTCCTTGCCAGCCTCGGGGCACCTGCCCACCCGCACACACAACACCTGGAGGAGAGCATAGTGGAGGTGGGTGCTACCCACACAATGGCAGAGGAGCATGCAGGTAATGCCACAGGGCACATCAGTAGACCACTGTTGTTCATCCATCTGTATCTGTGCAGTTATATCATGCATATGTGAGATGACATATATATATATATATATATATATATATATATATATATATATATATATATATATAGTCTGTTGCTGTCTAGTAGTAATAAACAGGTGTGCATAAGCAGTAGTATTGTGGGCTTGTACTGTTGATGTACTGTAATGCTGCACCCACCCTGTACCAATACCACAGCTGTGAATACTGACATCACATCTCTCACACACTTATGTAGGTCTGGTATACCTCCAAGGCAGCAGCCTGTAGCTGATGAGTATGTTTTTTTGTTCAGGTTTGCCAATACACTGGTCATGTTATGGCTATGTTATGTTCCATGCACACATTTAACACACCTACCCATAATGCATGCCGTACATGTTCACGTATTGTTGCTGTTAACTGCACTGCATCACAGTGGTCACCATGATGGTGTATCTGAAGGGTATGTCAGACTCTTGCAATATAGCTAACATCATGTCATTGCAAAATGTGTGCACAGAGATGAACATAATGGTGGGACAAATGGCCTACAGTAGGGACCTGTGTGAAACATCACCCTTATACAATGCTACAACAGTGTATATACCAGTATTACAATGGCAACTGTTACAAATCTACACTATGGCATATCATAATGCTGCGGTCCACAACCCTTACAACCTGCAATGTGGTCCTAACATGAGCAATGAGTGTGTAATATGGAATTGTATGTTAGACCAGCAAATATGGGGAATACATACCTTCACAAACACTGGAAGCATATGTGTGCACACTCTCTAGATAAAATATAATGGAAGCAGCTGTTAAGGTATGCACTGCATGCATTTATCATGGAAATGCACCTTCCAGCAAGTGCGTCCCCAATGTCACACCAAGAATTGGTCTACTGTCCAAGACATTTGGCCATCAAATGTGCACACTTACCTGCAACAGAGGCAGCCATGGCTTGCACACATCTTACATGCCATGGAGTGGACCCCATACCCAAAAGGTAGCACCCATAAGCTGGACATGTAGCCATACCTCACCACTGCATATACCATGGCAAACAGTGCAGACAGTCATGTATGTGGCGAGGATGTATGGGACAGGAATAATGTAGGAAACAAACAGATGGCCATCCAAGACAGATGATGTCACATGTAGCAAACTGGTCATGCAGGCTGCCTAGTAACATGCCACAACACTGAGGGGGTCGCAGGAATGTCTAGCAAGTACTGGCTGTGCAGTACCCATGTTAGCAATTGCCTGAATTCTGAAAATGTGTGGCCCATGTGTTAGAGTAATCAGATGTGACAGTTGCACCACATGAAATATCAGCCAGGCTTCTCTACAGGTAGGGTATGCATAACAGAAGAGGTCCCCAAAAGGCATATGCTGCAATGTGTACTGGTGTACCAAGACCACGTTGGAAACCTACAGACAGTATCATGTACAATACATGTGCTGCACAACCAACACCTCACCCCACCTTAGGCCCACCATCCCCATCTGTACAGTGCCTGTGCCAATGTACACCTGTATGTTTGCCATTCATTAGCTGGGTCTAGGCTGTTACACATGGTGTTCAGTGTTTGGGACACTGCACACTGACACATGTGTAGGCCATAGTTGTCAAGCATCTGCAAAAAAGCTGAAGGTGAGGAGGGGTGTCATCATGACACAACAGTGCACTGCAGCAGGGAACCAAAGGATGTGACAAATGGCTGTTTCTGCACACAGACAGGGTCAGGAACTGTGGCAGACATAACCCTGACTCCACAGCAATAGTGACGGAACTCCAAGGGATGTCCACATGAGTTGACCTTGCAATCATGCAGAGTTGGGGGACACGTGTAGGGCAGACTGACCATATACTGGCAAATGCAGATGGCCCATGCCAGTATACCCCTGCCAGGAATAGTGACTGCTGTAGTACGTATAACAGTAGCTGCAACAAACCATCATGATAAGGGCGTGCACACATATGCACCCACGAAGTATATGCATCTCAATCAGCATCAGCACAACTAACACATTTGTTTGACACTCCATTTGATTGTACAGGACATATGTCACATATCAGGCTCATGTAATGTTAACATATGCAGTAATTTGGCCCCATGGCATACTAAGGAAGAGGGCGTCATATCAATAAGGCTGTGTACACTCCCCATAGCCACGGTAAGGGTTGATGGATGTCAGTGTAATTGTGATGTATTACTCATACATGCACCGCTGATGACGACATCTGTAAATCAGACAGGCATTCACAAATGACAACTGTCCACATAACATCCCAGGTTAGGGTTACCACCTGTCCCACTTTGTGAGGGACGGTCCCTCTGTGGGCAGTTGTGTCCTGCGAAAAAAATTGAAAAAATGGCAAATGTCCTGAGATTTTAGGACAAAAATATTTCCTACATTTTCTTTAATCATTGCATAAAACAGTTATTTTGAATCTGAAATATCTAAATGTTACATTAATTATCATAAGCAACCCAAATGCTATAAGAATAAGCTTTTATTTTGGCAAAAAAGTGAAACTCTGTCTTTTATATTGGTCATGGGTATGATTTGTCCTGCAAAATCAAACATTTCTACAAAAAAGTCCCACTTTGGGCATTTAAAAAGGTGAAAACCCTATCCCAGGTATGTGTCAGACAAACACATAGGGGCTGTGAGCAGCAGAGCAGACATAACTGACACAATAATACACATTCAGCAATGGTGTGTAAACCTGTAAAGTATGGTCCACAGTACATGGCAGTGTGCTGAACAGGTTCACAGCAATACTGTGTACATGGGTGCAGTATTTTCCAGGGGAAGGGGCATCACCTACTAACACAGCCCATGCACCACACACATGTATACTGTTGCTAGCATGTATTGACTATAGCTGCACTGCATGCTGTTGAGTACCATATGTTATGCATGTTGACATATGGGTAATGGGAAGTCTATGTGTAATATCTTCATGCAACTTCACCTGTAAGTGTGTGGGGGGGGTATTTTGGCTGTAAGTGCAATCTGGTGGAGTGGAGGGGAGTTGATACATGTAGGATATGTGTGTGTGTGTGTGTGTGTGTGTGTGTGTGTGTGTGTGTGTGTGTGTGTGTGTGTGTGTGTGTGTGTGTGTGTGTGTGTGTGTGTCCATGTATGCACATGTGTGAATGTGGGGTTGTTCATACGTCTCGACTTCCCTTTGAAATTGTGCAGTACATGAACATGGACTGACACATGAGACACCAGGAATACTTGTCTGATATGTAATCGCAGGACAGCTGATAGTATAATAAGGTCTATAGCATGGAACATGCATTGGGTGGGAAACTAGACACCAGGTATACTGTTAAAACTGCAGTCAGCAGACAGGTGAAAGAATACCCACATATGCAGCACTACAGATGCATTGGGGAATTACTAGATAGCGCCAGTGAGTGTAACCAAATATTACTGTTGCCCACATAATAAGTTAATAGAGCAACAGATCTTGCATCTACTGAGCAATAGTTACATATGACACTCCAGTGCATGATATTATTGCATGACTGTAGTAGCCCCTAACATATGGGGGCCATGCTCATGATGTCTGGACAAACCCAGGGTAAACACTGGATGACAGGGGTGAGTCCTTGTAAAACCGACTCCAATCAAGTCAAAGAGGTAATGGAGTAAGTGTGATGCAGGATGGGGAACTTAAGAGAATAAACTTGGGACAGTCTGTAAACTCAGGGACAGGTGGGTATTATGGTGGAATGTGTGTGTGTGTGTGTGTGTCTGTGTGTGTGTGTGTGTGTGTGTGTGTGTGTGTGTGTGTGTGTGTGTGTGTGTGTGTGTGTGTATATGTATATGTGTGTACTGTTAAGCAATGATGTACAGGTCTTAAAGTGCGTTTCTTGTTTTCCCCTCACAGGTGGTGAGGTGGGTCAGGGTCCCTCCTGCATGCAATTTGATGTTGGTGTCCATACAGACACTGAAAATTATGATAGGTGTTTTCATAGGTTCATAGGTAGGTACTAGGCTATCGGCCCAAGGGACTAAATAAGCCTAGCCAACAAAGTTCCCTGGCTTACGCCAACCCAAGAAAATTCATTTCTTGTGCCCCTGTCAAGCAGAGCCACAGAAGTGATCCCCGGGGTGTATTTCCTATTTCCCATCCACTCATCAAGATTTTTCTTGAAGAGTGTTAATGAGGAACTTTGCTTGACATAGATGGGTAGCTTGTTCCAGAGTATGGGAAGTCTCTGGGACAGGACTCTATCCCTCCAGCAAGTCCTGTTTATTGTGGTGACAAGGTTTAGGTCCCTAGAGCATGTAGCTCGGAGGGATTGGGATTTCTTTAGGTGTAGCATGTCCAACAGCTCTGGGTTTGACATAGCTTTATATGTTAGGCAGAGATCACCTTGGAGTAGGCGATATGCTACAGAGTAAAGCTGGAGTTTTTTGAGACAGTCAGTGTAGGGCATCTGTTTGAGGCCAGTAGCCTGCATTTGCACTTGCTTCCCACCTTCCCTGTAACTAGTTTAGTCCAGATACAGATTTGCTGTATCCAGGACTGTTTGTAAGCTTCTGTGCCCCCAAGCCTTTTTTGTGTTGGAGGGAAGCCTTCTAGCTTATCAGTGGGAGTGGTAAGCACTAGGTAGCCTATCTACAACAAGATCCAGATACAGATTCTTAGTTTTAGCACTTGAATTTGTTTATCCATGCTCAGCACTTGTTCAGAACTTGTTGTAGGCACTAAATAAACTACAAATTACTACAGCACTCACCCTTCCTCATTACCTAGAGGAAAACAGCTTTGGTACTTACTTTCCTCACTTGCTTAGAGAAAAACAGCTCTTGTACTCACTTTCTTCACTTGTCTAGAGGAAAATGCTTTTTTTTATTCAGGCATGTCCAAGGGTCAGCTCCCTGTGTCCTCTCCTGTTATCTGATGAATCTGGGCATCTTGGGGCAATGTAGCAATTGCCTCATGTACACAGACAACCCTCTCCTCCTACCACCCAACACTACAACCTGTGAGAGATGCACTTATCTAGCCAAACTGGTGGTAAAGCTCTCTCCAACCAAGACTGAACTTGATAGTCAAGAGGAGAAGGTAAACACTTGCGCCACACCACACTCTTCACATAGTCCCACTAAACCTACACCACCAAAATCCACACATAGAAACACACAAACATTCATGGAGGCTCTCAATAATAATCTGCTCAAGCAACAGAGACCTCCAAAGCAGAAACATAAGCAACCTTCAACCATCAACACAACCCAAATGACATATAGCCCACAGCCTCAGTGTGTCACTCAACCACAGCCCATAAGGCAAAACAATGTACCCAACACACTAGTCATAGCTGACTCTATAGTCAGGCACACTGATGTCCCACTCACCAGGCTAAACAAGGAGAAGGTCACTGTCAGCTGCCTGTCAGGTGCCAGGATCAGCCACATAACCCACACACTCAGGTCACTCCACAACAAGTACAAATATGACTCTGTGATTTTCCATGTTGGTGTGAATGACCTGAGACATACCTCCCTGAACTACATGAAAAGAGACATGGAAGAACTCTCCGATCTTGTAGCCCAGGCAGGTATGACCCTAGCCCTGAGTAACATCCTGCCATCACCCAGAATGATACCGCAGTACAAGGACAAAATGATTGACTTCAGCAATTGGCTAAGCTTCAGGTGTCATTCTAAGGGGATCCAGTATCTGTCTGCCTGGGACGACATGGTCGACAGACCATGATGCCACCTGTTACCCCTGGGATTCCAGATACTGGCAAAGGCTCTTGCTGCCCTTATAGTGCTTTTTTAGGCAAAGTTCAAATGACAAATTCACCACCATAATAGGAACAGGCAAGCAAAAACTTAGGGTAATGCTACTCAATGCTAGAAGTCTAAATCTCAAAATGCACTCACTCAAGGCACTCCTTAAAATGGAGAACATCGATGTCTGTGCAGTGACTGAGACCTGATTCAAGGCTCCAGAGAGCACACCTGCATTACTAGGCTATAACTCATACCACACTTTTTGGCCATCTAACCTGGACCGGAACACCAAAGGTGGAGGTGTGTCCATATTCATTAAGGACATCCACACCTCCTGGCTAGTTGCTCAGCATAATGCAGCCGATGTTATCCAAGTGCAAATAACTCTGGGCAAAACTGCAATCCAAATTGTAGCTTGCTACAGATCCCCCACAATGCCCCAGAATTCCCACTTCTCTTTTCTTGATATACTGGAAAATATTAGGGTTCAACCAAACACCCTAATATTAGGCGATTTTAACTATCCCACCATTAACTGGGAAAGCTACTCATGTACCAACTCCTTTGCTAAACGCTTTCTGGAATTCATAAATTCCAATGCCCTGGATCAACTTATCCACACCCCCACCAGGGGCAACAATATCCTAGACCTAGTCATTACCAATATGAGTGACTGGTATTCCACACCTGAAGTCAACTCCTCGTTAGTCAGATCCGACCATAAGCTAATCACCCTAGATATCCACATCCCGCCCCCACCCCCCATTAAGGAAACCACAGTAAAAAAAATTTTCCAAAGCCAACTTCATGCTTCTTAAGACAGAAGTGATGAACTTCATGACACCCATGCAGATGGACAATACAGTTACAACTGCTGAATCCTGCACAAATGTACTCTATAAGCACTTACACGAGTGCATGGATCATGCTATCTCAGACAGAACCAAGATGGTATTCTCCAAAAAAAGAAAGCCAATCTGGTGTTCCCCTGCCATAAACAAACTCTACAACAGAAGGAAGAAATTGTTGCAAAAGAGAGTAAAATCCCCATGAGTGAAGGAGCTCCCTGGTCAGACTCAGCAAGAAACTGAGATCCCTTATAAGATCTTCCAAAGCTAACTATAAAAACAAGATTGCCACTCATTCTGTGGACAACCACAAAGCATTCTATAGCTATGTCAAGAATCTCAATGGCAACACCCAGATCTGCTCTGAGTTACAGCACAATGGCACAAAAATTAACTGATATTGCCAACATCCTGGCAGATAGGTTCAGTGCTAACTTAACCCCCCCTCACCCCCTAAAGGGCCCATATCTATACAGGAAGAATGCAGAGTCCCTGTAATCACAACTTCACAGGTAAAAGCAGCACTCTCGAAAGCCAAAAACACAGCATCCATGGGACTGGACAACATCCTAGGCTGCATTTTACACGAACTTCAGAACGAACTGGCTCCCCACCTAAGCACCATGTTCAATTATAGCCTCACATCAGGCTTTGTGCCCACCGAATGGTGACCAGCAACAGTTATCCCACTCCACAAAGGGGGAGCCACCACTGATCCTGGGAACTATCGCCCTATTAGCCTGATGAGCCTGGTCTTCAAGGCCATGGAACGTATAATCATGGAATTCATAAACAAAGACATTGGTAACCTCCAAACTCTGGACCCCACCCAGTTCAGGTTTGTGGAAGACAGATCTTGCCTCCTGAACCTGGTTGACTTCTTTGAGGTAGTCACCAAAGCCGTAGACTAGGGTAAGGTGGTTCACACGGCCTATCTTGACCTCGCCAAGACTTTCAACACCATCCCCCATTCTGGAATTATAGCTAAACTCACTAAACTAGGTATAAATCCCTATGTCACAAGATGGGTTGCCAAGTGGCTCACTGACAGAACCCACACTGTAAAAGTTGCAGACTCCAAATCTGACTTCAAACTAGCGAAAAGTGGAGTACCACAGAGTTCAGTCCTGGGACCTCTCCTGTTTGGTATCTACTTCTCTGACATACAGGCTAATGCAGAAGGCCTCTGGCTAATGAAGTTCACAGATGACTGCAAACTAGGAGCTATAGCTGAGTCCCCAAATGATGTGGACATCCTACAGAAGTGTCTCACTGCGAAAGATGCCTGGTGTCAGAGCCATGGCCTCAAGCTCAATGCCAAAAAGTGAATTTTTATCCCCTTTGGTAAAATCTCTGTACCCATGAACTACCACATAGGCGGTAGTCTTCTTAACACCGAATGTGTGATAAGAGACCTTGGGACCCTGGTGGACAGTAGTCTCTACTTTGATAATTACATTGCCACAGTAGTCAGGAAATCCTTCTACATGGCACACCTCATCACAAAAGGGTTCTCATCCAGGAAAAAATAGGTCATTGTTCCCCTCTACTCGACACACATTAAACCCATTATAGAGTACAATCCCCCTTTTGGAATGTACCTCACAAGACATCTGCAGCAGCTGGAAAGGCCACAGAAGTACCTCACAAAGAGAATTACTGGCCGCAAACAGATGCACAGGCAGGGTTGTCAGAGGCCGAAACTGCACCATCATTTGGCATCCCCCTGTTAGCCACACAATCCCCACAAAGTCACAGTGCCTATAGATACCCCATCACCAGTGGCCATAGCAGAGGGACAGTTGGCGGTTGGTGGCAGTGCACAGGACAGTGTGTATCTATGGCTGCTGTGTCTGGACACAGCAGCCATAGCCAGATGTCCAGCAGAGTACCACATAGGCAGATGTACAGGGGTGCTCATGGGAGGGCCACTAGTCATCGTGCCCCTGGCAGAAGTGCCATATCTGGTACCACTAGACGCATGTTTTAGGCTGTCATGGAGGTGTAGGCACATATGGAATGGTACACCCAGACAGGGTCTGAGGCTGCAGAGGGCTGCTTTTTCAGCTGTGACATCCGTGATCTTGCAGGTTTGTTTGTGTCTTTCGGCTTTTCCCGGTTAGGGGTCACCACAGTGGAACTCCAGTCCACTAATGATTGGTAGTTGATTTCTACGTGCCGAGTTGCCAGCCCTGACACACAACCTTCAACGAAGGTACACCCATTCACGCATGTCTCCACGCACAAGATGCTCTAGCTGAGAATCGAACCGGACAGTGTCTTACTGTGAGGCGACAATAATACCGCAGCACTTGCAGGTGCCCTCCGTTATTATACAGAGGTCATGGATAGATGGTGGGGTGAGATAGTGGGCCTCCTTGACCGTGGATTGTCCGTGCTAGAGCATGTGGTGGGACTGGTATGACGGCCACGTGGACGTAGGCCAGCAACACCAACATCTGGCGGTCAATGTGGATGTGCAAGGACACCAAGCCGCTCCCATAGTGGCAGTATCAGCCCCAGCACTGCAGGGGGTTGCTGTCTACACCACACCACAGCAGGCTACATGCATGTGGCCCTGGCCAGTCCCAGGAGGGACCTGGTTCCAACGGACATATGTCATCATCCGGGGAGAGTAGTATATCGAGGCTTGTACCTGGACATGCCCATGGAGCCTTAGCAGGCACAGTTCTCGTGTCCATGGCCAGAGGCGGTGAACTGCACACCCTGCCAAGTATGGTCTGCAGCTGTCCAACAAGCACCAGTATAGGGCAGCCACATGGCAGAACTGTGTGCATGCACACCCACACACAATACAAACACACCTAGGGCAACCCCATACCTACAGACACCACATCACCATGGCCATATAAGTAACTTAAACCCCTCACTCACACACATGGTGTCAAATGTATGGCCCACCCTAGGTCTCTGACAAACCAACAACACACCCTTTGCATATGATGATACCTGTTCCACATCCCTGTCATCCATAACATTGATGCAGGGACAGGCTAATATGGTTCTGATGCATACGGTGACTGTACTACAGTACACCAATGTACTGCTGTTTAACATATTGTCAGCAGTAATGTTTAATGCTTACATGTCAGGTAGTGTGGCTGTCCAGCCATGATGCATTATAGCTGTTAGTAACACTGAGTGATTGTGGTCACCATGTTATCCATTTGTGCTGTAGGTGTCCATGTGTCAGCAGGAGGATGGTCTGCTGTCATATCTCACAAGAAGTATGGCACTGTGGTGACACCATGGCTGTGCCATACCCTGGGTACAGTTGAACACATGTCATAGGTCTGTATAACAGTTACTGCCTGTGCAACATGGACAGATGACCCCATGGGACATGTATATTCAGCAACGTTAAGTAGATCCCTCCACATACATGCACACTCTTACTTGGCAACACTGAGACTAGACCCCTACCTAGGTATGTATTGCTACTGATGTGTGTGTGTCTTTAATTGCACACACCACACAGCGTTTAGGATGAGGTGTGTTCCAGGTTACATGTTACATGCAG